>NW_009621396.1:21649-47466 GCF_000690535.1 Cariama cristata | reverse complement strand
CGGGATGGGTGGAAATGAGCTGAAATACCAGTTTCAAAAATATCCAAACAACATGAATTTCCATTTCTTTTCAGCTGAGAAAGCATGGTGAGTGCAAGCACCTTGCAGAAGACAGCCAGTACTCAGGGTTGCTGTATGAACGATGGGGTGGTACCTCAAAAGAGCAGGCATGTGCAAGACCTGCCTTTCCTACTGCTGGGAAATGCTAGATTCTTGAGGATGAAATTCTCCTGCAGCAGAAGTGAAGAGATTGCTGTTGGTTTTGGTGAACCAGAATTGCATCCTGCTGCTTAGCCTCACGTTTTGCTGCACTTGTAAATACGTGTTCCCTCTCCTAACTCATGTGGCTGTGGGAATAAAGGTCTGCCCAAGGGGTCCTTGGCTGGTCTTACAACCCCAGCCAGATGCAGCTGCGATACTTTCTGAAGGCAAAACTGGAACCTGCCACCTCCTACTCTACCAGCTTCTTTTCAACAGGAACCGTTTACTCATTACAAAGCAATATATATAAAAATATGGGTACTGTTTTACAATGGTGACTGCAATGCTTCAGCTGAAATGTTAGCATGCTGGGAGAATGTGACAGATTCTGTGAGTCAGGCCCTTGAGACAAACACTAAAAGTACCACTTAAAAGTTATGCCCAATTCTAAATCTCTTTGAGCATAAACTGAACCAAAGAAGAAGTGTTGCATCAAAACACTACAAAGAAAACAAAGTGCTGCAGTGTTTCAAGTACAGGAGAGTAAAAGCAGGCAAATGGCTTGATTAAATCTGATAGACACCATTACTTTTTTTCCAGCAGCAGAAAGCACAATTTGGATGATGCTTTCATCTCTCTTTTACCTCCTTGTAAAGGTCCAAAAATAACCCCAGAGAGTGAGAAGCACAATGTGTCGTTTCTTCCTGCCAGGCTAGCTAGGCTGAATCACAAACATACAGGACTGTCTTCCTTTTTGATGGAGAGTGATGCTATTAGGCCTGCAATACAGAAGAGAAATTGAGGCACATGGAAGGCCACACGACTGGTCCAACATCACCGAGAAAGCCTGGGGTGAAGCTTGAAAGCAGATTCTTTTGTGTCCTGGGCTGATACCTTCGCCACTTAGCCCTCCTTCCTGCTTGACTGCATTATAAATGCTACTGTTGATGCATTGCAAACATTTTTTCAGGAAGCAAATATTTGTTTGTTCTACCTCAAGTGTGAAATGTGCTCAGTGTTACCATGTATTAACTGACAGTCAGATGTGAATGGGAACCTAAGCTGTAATCCGGACAACTTCTTTGTCTCCTGAATTTTAGGAACACATTTGCCACTTCAAGTCAAATGAATGAGTCTTAACCTTAATCTTCTGCTGCGTGCTGCAGCTGCCATGGGATAGTTGGGAAATGTAAGAAACAGGACAAATATAGACTGATCCTTTCCTGATTTATTCTCCCATTATTCAGCATGAGTGCTTAGTCATTTAAAAACTTCCTTAGTAAAATAAATTAAACACGTATCATTCACATGATATCAAAACTGATATCAGGTCAGTGATTTTTGCATTTGCATTTATTTTAATGTTCTAATTGGCTGACAATAGATGTCTGATTGTTTTCTGCATCTGTAAAATGTCATATAACATTAAAAAGCAATACCTGGTATTTATCAGAAACATTTCACAGTTAGTATTTGCATGCTGCTTTTATTTCACTCTTCATTTCCCGTTATAATCTAGAGTTTAAAGCTGAGTTTTGCAGTCTTCAATATAAACTATTCAGAGTCCATCCTGAAGCCAAGCTGCTCACAGAAATGCCCTGGATCAAAAAGGCTGATGTTTCCTGTCATATTTAGACATCCAAATTGTTCACTGTTCAGTTTCTGGAAGCATTAAAGCCGTGTATTTATCCATAGGTCAGGCAGCTGCAAATCTGAACTGTGCCCATGTTGAAATGTCTTTTTAAAGCAGGAGGCGATTCGGACTAATTTGTCCTTGGCCTCTTACGAGTTCAGACTACCACTTGAGTCCAATTATATGCTATGTCTTTGTGCTACTAACCTGCAATCTACAGGGAGCTGAACTGAGAGCATCTTGTCTGCTTCCCAAAAGGATTTTGGGATAATGATTTTGAATGTTTACTGTGACATGAAGCCAATGATTTTATCTTCAGCATTTTTGATTTATGAGCAATATTAGGCAGGAGCAGAGAGAAAACCCTGTTGTAAAGGTATTTTTAAATATGCCGATTTTACGCTGTTAGCAGTGATTAAGTAGGTGGTGTACACATCTAACATTTCCTATGCAGTTCCACATCTCTTTTTGCCTGGGAGGTTAATTTTTCAGCTTACCTATATAGGATTTATTAACGCAGATTATTATGCTTCAATAATCAAAGGCTCAATATAAACCTTAATATAAGTTTAAAAGATGTCAAAACAGGATGCCTTTTAACACAGAAATCTTTGCATCAAGCATGAAACTGGGCAAAAGAAAACATGGACAAAGTGGAAAAGATATACTCTGCTCAATGAAACGTGCCTTGTATGGAGTCTTCTTCGCAGCTAGCTATGAGCTCCTTGGATACATGCATGAGAAGAAACTTCCATAGGTGGTCTGATTGGAGCCTTGGTTTTGACTTGCTTCTGGTAGGGCTTTGGGACAACCCAGTTGCCATTTGTCTAGTCATTTCCCAAGTCAGGGAGGCTAGAAAAGTGAACGGGAGCAGTCCGGGTTACACATTTTTTTGCAGATTTTCAGCAGGCAGCATAGCCTGAGGGTAGGCAGGGAATGCACCTTGGCCTGTTATAACCGTCCCTTAGCAGAGTTGGTTGTAATCAATCTTGCTGTTAAATCTCACTCCTGGTAGTCTAGTCCCACTGGTTTCCTAACATCTATTTTGGCAATTTTTCAAATCCCAAAGGCAAGCAAAGTCACGCTGTTATCAATGTCAACCCTGAAGTGACTCAACATTTTGATTGCTTTTAAAATGAAATTAAGTATTTCCTCTTTGTGTTGCTCAGCTTTCATATTTGCTGTGGATGCCTGAAAAAGGAATGAAACATAGAAGGATTTCATTAATAAACTCATGAAAATGTTGAGCTTCTGTTGGTTCAATATCTTACTTGAATTTGTTTGAAACGGTTCATCTTAGAATATTCCCTGAGTGTGAAAAAAAAACATGGAAACGTGCTCCTCTTTGCTCTTCTTCAAGGTTAGTTAGTAAGGTGAGATGTACACGACATGAAACAATCAATGCAGCAGCACCCTCACAGTTATTAACAGCAAATAAATATGGATTACAGATGTGCTGTCTCATTGCGAAATAAAGTGAGTGATTTATAAATTGTCAGTTGTCACTTTGAAATACCAGTCCTCACAGAGCATCGGAACTGGATTTATTTTGAAGGAATGATCTGGAGCAGAAGGTTTTACAGCTTGCTGTTGTTCTCCTTGAAAGCACTGAGACAAAACAGTGTATGCTATAAATCACATGCTGTATACCAAACATTGTTTACATGTTTTCAAGTGAGTTGCTAAACTAGTACAAAAGAGGCAAAATTCCTGTTGGTTCTTGATAAAGATACTTTAGGAACTGTATTCTAGTTACTCTTAGGGGAGTATATTCATAAATCAATTTGTGGTTTAATCCCTACAGAGAATGTATTTCTTCTAAGAACCTTGTCTATGTCTTTGTGTTTGAAGACAAATATAATTGATTTTACAAGACTAATCTTTTGATCAGATTAGTTTATTGGATTAGCCTTTTATCATCGCCAGGATTTATTTGTTTTCCTTGATGTATTTATTTAGATATTTTATGAAGGGTTTTTGCACACTGTGTGGTTGTCTCTTAAAAGATTAGAAGTTCCAATTAGTTTTTTGGAAGGAAAATTTGCATACATAACATATGAAAAGTTGGTTGAGGTTCACCAAGAGCCAAACTCTGTCGTGCCTCTCATGAGAGGGCTGAAAGGGAGCAGTCAGTTTGAATTTCCTAGGAATAACTTGTGCTGCCCGGGTGGGAAGGCTGAGGCAAGCGGTGGCAATCCCAAGGACTCCCAGAGAGGCGATTTAGAGCTGGCAGCTTCGCCCGGAACGGCTCTTCTCGAAGGGACATAAGCTGACACTGCAGGCATGACGGAGGCCAAAATCTCTGATGAGGTTTGCACTGAGGCACCTTTAGCCCCTCAGCTGACTGTAGTAAGAAATAACTTTGATTTCAGTTTCATGTGTACAGATTGCATGTTTTTTTTCTTTCATTCTACCCATACCTTGCCTAAACCTTTGTTTTCATCATCCGCTTTGGGTGTTGTGAATTTATACTTTTGTCTGCCTTTTACCTTAACCTGACTTGCAGTAAGGGTGTTTTGAAGGTAACTAGTTTGCATAAAGGTATTTTTCTTTGAAAAGTTGGCAAATTAGAAAAGTAGGGAACCAATGTACGATGCGTGCTGTATCCACACTGCTGTTCAACTGTGTCCCCACAGATGTGCACAGACCCTTTAAGAGCTGGTATTTTAGGGGTCATAAAGGGAAGCGCCTTTTGGTGACCAGCAACAACCAGGAGGACTCATCAGTGTGCAGCAAGGAAGTGGGAACTTTGTGACCAATCTACCTATAATAAGTAACTTCCACTGCTGCTCAAGCAGCTACCTGTATGAAGAGAGCTGGCACTGAAAGCGTATAGCAGCACTGTGAATCAGGATACCTAGTTAGGTGCTTAGCACAACAGACACCTTCTGGCACATGCTCTGGAAAAATTTAGTACAAGATTCTGGCTGGCTTTCTAGATTTATGTTGGCTTGCTGTAAAGAACTTTAACTATTGCTCAAGGATTTGGATGTTACTGCAGTCTGAGCCAGTGCATATGGTAGCATCACGGCATCCATTGCAGTAAGTTCTTGACATACTGTCTTCTTGCACATCAATGGGTTATGCTAGCCGTTACTACTGGAGTTATATTACTAAATCAAATATTTGGCAGTGAAACTCAGTCTCCTGCCAGCTTGTGAAAATCTCATTTAGAAGCAAAAGTGGCTAACCATAAGCAAAGAGCATTACATTTACCTTTGTTTTCTGTTTAAATGCAGACGTATTGGTAGTGTTGAGCTAGAAAACACCATTACCTCTATCCTCATCACTTCTTAAGCTAGTGAAAGAGTGCACCAAGTACTTAGTCTTTGTGAAACCAGAAAAGCATGTTAAATATTTCCATTTTGGAAACAAAAATATTTTTATTGATGTTCTCTCTAATATATCCCCAATCATTTACAACCAACCATGAGATACAGACCACATCCTCTGCTCATAACATTGGTGCTTCACTTGACATGCCGTTTGGGCAACTTCAACAAAAATATACCCTTTGGTTTATAAAGAAACACTGGGTGCTGACTCTTGTACTAAGGTTAGTCTCTCATTATTTCCAACAGCTGTTATAGGAAACTCTTCAGAAATGGAAGGAGGGGCATTTTAAAGAAAGACTTCTGTTTAAGTAGCAGTTTTTGCGCTTGAGGGTGGGTTTTCTTTTTTCCTTTTGCTTCATCTACTGGAGACCTACTCCAGAACCTAATAATTGTAATTTATTAAGTCAATTAGAAAAGCTGCTAAACCAAGCTGTTGGAAGGACAGTTAAGGGGATTCTTAGAACTCCTCTCTATTCTGAAGCAGGTTAAAAGCAAACACACATAAAACAATTCATGCCCATTTTGATTGAGGTTATTCTTGATCAGATCCGTGTCGTTGGGACAGAAGGTAAAGTTATAGTTTAATAGATTTTGACACCAGAAAAGACTGTTTTGGTCAAGTATTCTGATTTCATACACAGGAATTATGTAATGTTACCCCGTGGTTGCTGCATTAGAATCCTGCTTCTTGGCTGGTTCAGAGCATGGATTTTTTTCTTGTAATTTTAAGACCTGAAATGGTGGAGAATCAGGTTGCTGCAGTTATATTAGCATATATACCAGATGAAATGTGCAGTTAAAATAAAGATTCTCACACTGAAAAAGTCCATAAACCCAGAATGCGTTACCTACGGGTATAATGAACGGAGTTCTTAGTCCAAGTCAACCACTGAAATTATTGTGATCTCATGGGGCAAACTAGGATGGTTCAGAGAGAATAAAAATATCTGTGCCTAGCCCAGTGTGAATCATGAACCTGCTTACTTTCATACTTAACTGTAGTCTCTTGCTGTAAGTACAACGTCTGAGTAGTCTCAGAGAAAATAAAATACAAGTATTGACGAAAGAAGAAAACTCTTCAGGCAGACTCTAAGCACCAACATGCACACAATTTTACTTTATCCAGGGTGTGGGAGATATTAGCATGTGCTCAAAAATATTTCAGAAAACATTTCTTGACAAAACAGTTTTCTAGGAGAAAAAAAACAAAACTTCAAATGTTACAATATTCCTTTTTCTACTTTCCTAAGAAAAATATGCATTTTTACTATGTTTAAGTGTAAATCGATTAAACAAATACATTAAATTAAATTATTTGAAGTTACTCTAGCTACTCAGATTATTTTTCTTTTGTTTTTTCTCCCTGTTGTTGTGAGACAAGTATGTTCATTTGTATGATAGAGTTGCTATGTTCACCTTTGACTCAGAGAATTAAAAATATCTTGGAATATAAGAGGCTGACCATGAGGGATCTAGCCATATAAACCTTCATATTTCAAAAGCAGACTTGTTTCTTTTGTTATCAGCACCCATTAAGAAAACCTATATCCATTCTTTCTCCAATTTAATTACTGCTTTATTGGAAAACTTTTTGCTAATAGTCACCACGTAGCTTTTCCTCTCAGTTAGAAAGTTGGGAAAATATAAAGCAGAAATCAAGTAAAGAATTGGAAGTTGATAGAATTTTTACAAGTAAGAAAAATAAACGCATTAAGTCTATCTCTAACAGTCCCACTATTTAACTTCAGTTTGAAACTTAAAAAGAAGGAAAAGGTAAATAAAAGAGAAAAGAAATCTATAAACTCTTTGTTTCCCCTGAAAGATGCATCTCTTTCAAATCTTTCACATGCCATGTTTGAAGCAGGTTGCAAGCATCAAATCATGTTAAGCTCGTCTCAGTTTAATGCAACATGAAAGATACAGCCTGAAGTAATGCATTACAACGTGACTTGTCACATGTGGGAAATTTTAAAGGAAAGCAATTTGCTGATAAAAACAATACAATTAAAAATGGTTGATTTGAATAAAAATGGGAAATTTTTGTGTGTTTCAGTTTGGGGTTATGAGAGACATTTTGGTCTGAGAAAAGGATTAGTTTCTTGTCTGCTGGGAAACGACTAAGGTAGGTAAAGAAGCACTCCACATAGCAGCTGTCCTCTGCAAAGGCGGTGGTTTGAGGTAGCCAGTGCACATGAACGAATAGTTCCACCACTGCAGTGGTCAACATGGTCTTATCAGAAAAGCAATGTTTGGAAAGTGCACATGTAAGTACACCACAAACCTCTGGCACTTGTGGTCATTAGATACCTTGAGGCTCTTTATTCAGGAGTCCCAGTGCCCTGCTATAATCCCAGTGTAGGAAGATGTGTCCAGCAGTGGATGTTCTCACAGCAGTTCTGGTTGCTTGCGGTTATTTTCCTTGCTTGCTGCTCTTGCCTTGTCCATTGCAGGCATTTCCCTGTGGGCCACAGCAGTGGACAGAACTTGGGGATCCTCACAAAACCACACCCACCATCATCTGTGCATGGGGTGTGCCAGGCTCCCTTTCATTAAAGGGACTTTAATTCCTCGCTCATTCCAGTAATTAAAAAAAATCCTCTTCTTCAAAGGAAGACACTACTTGTTGCCCAGTTGCGTAAACCAGTAGGTCTCGCCAGGCTAAGGCTGGGCACACAGACAAGGAGTTGGTGACCACAGCAGTTTAGGGTTGTTCAAGCAAAATGTTGTCTATTGCTCTTCCTGACAGCACCAGCTGGTTGCTCCAGCCAGCGCGGCTGTCACCTGCACCTAGGGTAAACAAAAAAGGCATGGAGTAAGCCTGAGCGGGGTGTGCAGCCGCACAAATGCCATGTGGTTAGCAGAGGAGTTTAATATAAACTGTTGAGATAACCCGGTACAAGGGAAACACGAGCTGAACGAGAGGAGAAGAAAGGGCAAAGGCAAAGGGAGTACATGGGAGGGGAAAGGGAGAAGAAGCAGTGTTTATGGTAGAAAAAGGGATGGGGAGGGCAAGAGTTCGAGCAGCAAGCACAAACACCACCAAAATAAAGGGCAAAATCCTGTTTGCTTTCCCAGATGACAACGACAATGATAAAATGATTCACAGCATGGTATTGCTGACAGCCTCAGCAGATATAGAGCAAGACTCTTTTCATGCAAGAGGAGAGGGTCTCACGTCACCTCTCCGAGGCGGCAGGGCCCCATGTCCAGACATTGTGAGCCACTTGTTCCTACACACAACTGCAGAATGCTGGAAAGCTGTTTAAACCAGAAGGGATTTATCTTCCTCATTCTGAATTTAAGAAATCACAGTGGACAATTAAAGTATATATTTTTAGCAAGTGAAACCTGTGTCTATTTGTATAAAACCCACTACACCATCACACATCTAAAAAGCCTTGACATGATTGACAGTGTACTTAAGAGAAGCCAAGATGGGAATAGAAAGGGTTAGACTTCAAGGACGATTTAGAAAGCAGCAGAAAGGCATTTGCATAAGTAGTGTCTGAAACAGGAGTACAAAAGTGGAAGACAAGGATCAGCAAGTCCAGCCATGGTCATTGGCAGGCATGACATAACACTTGGTCTCTGCTCTTTACAACCTGTGAAACACTTCTGTGCTCCCTGTAACCAACTAATGGGCTACAGTGGGAGAGCAAATGCCATAAGTATGTCGAAGGAAGAGAGTAGGAGATGGATAAAAATCATGACTAGTCTCACGCCCTGCCACAGCAGTTCAGTCCTGCAGTTCTGAAGACACCATTTTCACTGTTTTCATTGAACGTTGAGAAACTTGGCTGTGAGACTCAGTCCTCTCTCTTTCTTTGTGCTTGTATAAGAAAAGGAGAGAGAAATAGTTATCATTTCAACGCTAAAGACCTTGGGATAGCAGCAAGAGAAATGGAAAGAGATGCATATGTGTGTATTTGTCTCCAAAGGTTACGTCCCCAATTCTTCATATTCATGGGCATGGCCAGGGATTAGAACGAGTGTATATGTGGTTGTGTTCCAGTAACAGATTATTTTATTCTTAAAAAAATACGGTCTGTGGATAAAATTCATCTCTTATGTAAAACTGCGTCACTTTAATGATGTATTGTCAGAGATGAATTTGGGTCTACTCATTTAACTTAGATCCAAGTGACTAGAAAACCCCATGAACAATTTTAAATAAAAAATAAGAACTGGTAAATAAAAACATCTGGTAGATGATTAAGTTCCACATATTGAGCTTTTATTAGGAGTAGCTGATGTAACTCTAAGGGAGAGCTTGCATGTAAGCAGTGTTCATTTACATATGGTGCCTGACCAAGAGTGGTAAAGAAATGCAGGCGGGCAGCAAAGCTGCTGTGAGATTTCTTTAACAGTGGGCTTGAAATGTGTTGCTTCTTCATTTATTCCTCTTTTTCTGACTGTGGTGTGATTGTAATTTTCAGGGAAAAAAAGCCAGTAAATTCCACACACACACCCCTTTTATACTTGGTGTCTTTAAATTCGACATCTATGTTTTCTTTGTGTAAATGGGCTGGTAGGAAGAGGAGAGGGAAGATTGCAGGCCATCCGATTTTCATCAGAAGATCCCCAGGAAGGTTTGGACACCTCTGACCTGCCGCATGATGAAGGGACTTTATCTCTGGTATGTGTCAGCTTGAGAAGTAAACTTGTTCCCGATTAGAAGGGACCATAAGTATGAGAGCCTGCACATAAGAGGTACTCTCCCAGTGAAAACACTACCATGAACAAGCTTGCTCCATCAAAAGTCAAAAAAAAAAAAAAAAGGCATTTTCAACCAATCAGCAAACTCAGCAAGAGACCTGAGAGAACCTTTGTTATTTCTTTAACGTGAAGAAAGAGCCTGGACTACACCCAAAGGTGTGGTAAACTGCCAACACTCTTAGTATGTCTATGTTAATTTATACATCCTTACCTTAAAATACACTCTTGACATTCCTAATTATGGAAATCATATAGCTGTACAAACATGACTTGCTTTATTAATGTTCTGCACACCATCGTAAAGTGAGAAGCATTAACCCTGGTGAAATACAAGGAAGCAGATGATGCAGGTCTCTGCTGGGTGAGCCGGTTGTGTACCACTTCTGTTGGTGAAAGCCTGTGAGGGGCTTTGTGTGCCTGCGCTGTGGGTGAGTAAGGGTGAGGGAAGGTCAAGGCGACAGCATCACAAGGATTTCTGCCACCTCATACCTCCAGAAATGCCTGCCAGCAAGGACTGACACCCTGTGGGCCTTTCCCTTCCCCTCCTGCCCTAAGACAAGGGCATGAGCGATAAGAATGTGCTGTGGTTGCCTCTCCTGAGCTGTGGCCACGCTGCAACGCACCAAGGATGCTCAAGCTTTCACGGACCTAGAGAGCACTGGAGATGCCACTGCTGAAGCCATCGAGATGCAGGTGTCCACACGGACTGTACAAAAGCTGAGGCAAGCATTATCCTGTCAGCACAAAGAACCTTCTTTGGAAAGATTTGCAGGAGAGATATCTTGCTTTTACCAAAACCAGACAAAGAACCTTCTTTGGAAAGATTTGCAGGGGAGATATCTTGCTTTTACCAAAAACAGTTGCAATTTCATTTCAGTAGGGCAGTCTAAACCAGGGAAAAAGAAATGTTTGCTATCATTTTCCTTCATTGTCTTTGTGTAGGATTGCTATCCCAAACGAGCAGCTTTGCTTTTGCATTGTGCTTTCTCAAATGGGAAGCCTGGAAGGCTTTTTGCTGTGTATGTTCTTGATTATTTTTATTTTTAGGCTTCTATCCTCCACAGTCTTATTTAAGCCAATAGTGACATCAATTGTAACAGGACCGCCTTACTTGCGTGAGTAAGAACTACTCAAAGCTTTATCAGATTGTGTCCAAGATCCAAAATAGAGAAGAACATGTAAACCAAGAGTTTGTGGACTTTAACACTTTCCTCACTTTTAAGCAACTAAATCGCACCATAAATAAAATAGACTAACAGGATAATTAAACAGCCTGAATGTAGCAAGGGGGAATATTTCAATAACAAATATTGCTACCCATATACCTCAACAGAATGTGCTAAAGTAAACAAAATGATAGCATAATTATAGTCGTTCCAGTTATGTTAATTAGGCTATATATACGCTTCATTGATAAGCAACTGTCGTGCAAAGAAACGCTGTAAGCCTGATATTTCCTCAGTTAGCAGCTTTGTTGTACATATGCTGCTGTTATGATCTTGGTTACATTAATGCAGAGCAAAAAAAAAAAAAAAAAAATCCAACCCTAAAAATAATAGTAATAATAATGGTATGCGTCACGGCAGGCATAGTGCAAGGTTCAAGCTGAACAGACCAGTGTGATGTTTCTCTCACACTGAATTCAGATTCCCAGAGAAGATTGGCAGCAAGGCTTCCCAAGACACCATCCCAATAAACTCAAATAGGCAGCAAACATCGCAGCTAGTTGTGCTCCACAGAGGGAGCCTTTTACACCTGTGTTTGGCTGACTCCGGAGCTATAATTTCTTGACACTCTGCAAGGTGTTGTTTTGGATTGCAGCTGCTCAGAATTTAACATCACATCTTTTTTTTTTACTGAAGTATCACTCCGGAGCTATAATTTCTTGACACTCTGCAAGGTGTTGTTTTGGATTGCAGCTGCTCAGAATTTAACATCACATCTTTTTTTACAGAAGTATCACTTCCTTTTTGTGTAGTTTGTTTTGTTTTTTATTTTTTCCCCAAAATGTAATATTTCACAAAAGCTGTTGTTGATTTCATGAAATATTACCTTTTGTGGGACAAAAAAAAATCTTTTAAGGGAAAGAAATATGGCATTGCTCATTTTTGATGATTGTTTATGGAGAACTTGAACTGAGAAAGAATTAATTTGGAAATTTTCAGAAACCCAAAGGAGAAGAAAGCACTGCGTAAAACAAAATAAAAAATAGGTTCAACAATTTTGACAATGCATTTTATAGCAGAAAAATGACTTCTTCTTTTAAAACAAACAAAAAAATATTTTTAAGAGGTTGCCTCTTTAAATACTTTGGGATCTCTATCTGTTTGAATCTTAAACATGACCTATGACACTTTAAGTCATTATTGCTTTCTTTTATAATTTTTTATTTATTCATTATTGCTAATTTTGAAAGGTTCTGATTGCTGAAAAAAAAATATAAACAACTTCGGTATTTTTAATGGTTTTCCTGAGACATTAAGCTTTTACTGCTTGTTTCACGTATGTGGGCACACCTCTACTGCTTAGTACAGGATGGTGTAAAGATCCCTCAAACAGCCCCATCCACACCGTGCTAACATTATGGAGATCCCAACTCTCTCAACAATTTTGCTGCGTGTCGCAGTGGTGTGCAATGGAGATACTCCTGCCTGCTCAGAGCTGGTCGCGGTCTCTCTCCTGCAGTGCTGCTTTGCACTGTGCACACACACCTTTAGTGGAGAAGTAGGACCAAAATTGTAGGTGAACAGAAAGCTCAGTGCAGGATCACATAGAATATCGGCATTTCAATGAGGTTGGAGAGGTCAAAAGACCAAACTGTCCCATTTTGAGTTGCAGGTTATATTTTTACCTACATCAGGCAGTTACTCTCCCGTCTACATTCTGCTGGTAAGAATCCGGACCTCTGTGTATTGGCCTTTAGATTGCTCTGGAGAGGATAAGCTTCTTGCCTCATTTCTAGTCTAGCTTACCACCAACATTCAAAAACACATCTTAAACTTGAAAAAAATTATGAGACTGGTTGAAAAATTCAAAAATATACATATAATTTTTCAGGGTCCATTTTTATTTTCTTCAGCTGCTGATGCGGCTATTGCATCTCAGAGTAATTCATGTGTCTTCATGGAATGGCACTATCCCAAGTAAATGTCCTGGCTCGCTCGGCCCTGAGAGGGAGCTGAAGGCTCAGTCCTGCACAGCAAAGTTTGTGGGATGGGAAACAAACATGGCAAGCCATTCCCGAAAGCAGATAGTTAAAGTAACATTCAGAAACCCTCGTCTTCACGTTGTAAGTATTAAATAAAAAGAATTATAAGCCCAAAAGAAACATACTTTTGTAAAACTCTTTTTTCCCTCCACCCCTGCAGATTTACACTCTTTTTCAATGGTTTGAAATAGTAAAAATTTAAGTTTTTTTCTAGGTACTTGATCTGAAATATTATATGTCAATCACACCAAACTCCTATACATCAGTTTCTTTCACTTTAAAAAGTACTTTAAAAAAATCCAGATCTGAATAACTCCATAACGAAAATAATGAAAGATCATCTCCAAATTCTACAAATAATGAAGTCCAATCCTGCAAGATACTCAGCATCACCTAAGATTTGCTGAATACAAAGAATAACCTTCAAGAGGCACCCAGTAATTCCTTTCCCTGACTGTAAGCCTGGAAATTTGAATCATAATTAAATGTGCATGTGGTATTTTTCACAATATGTTGTGTTTGTGGTTTTAATTATCATCATAAGCACCACAGTTAATCTGTAGTTCAACATGTGAAAACATTTATATAGTTTTACATGATGGTTTGGTAACACATACAAACATTTAGGTTTAAAGGAATGATGAGGGTTGGGACCTCATCATTTTATGAACCCTTACGTCAGCCATCTGGAGATCCTTCCGAACTCTTTCACCACCTGCAACTTGGCCACCCAAGCTCTTTCTCCTTCTGACTTCACCTCCTCTAGCCACCAAGAGAAAGAAATCATTCTCTGCCCAAGCGCAGAGGAGAAGCAAAGCTGAGAGCCTCACAGAAAGGAGGGTTTATATGGTGCTGAACTCACCAGAGGTCAATGTATAAGGAGTAATTCTGAAATGACAATGCTCTTGGTCAACGGTTAAGGCTGGAAGTCGATTTTCCCCAGCACACAAACAGCACCTTGCTGGCAGGGGACCTTCTTCTTCTCACACGCTTATTCCAGCACATGCATGATGCCTGACCGAGGGGCAGAAAAAATATGGCAGGGAAGGATGTAGAAGGGTAGCAGTCACCAAGCATAGGCACTTGTTCAGCAACTCAACAGCCGTATTGCACTGTGCTCTCAAGCACAGACCAACTTGGCCACCAGTCCCTGGGCATGCCCAAATGCCAGAAGCCATGTTCTTAACCTCCATCCAAGGGTCGCTGGCACTGTCAGAGTGTACAGGTGATTCTACCTACACATTTGAAACCACAGATTATTACTTTATGAAGGGGATATAATGAAGAAATAAAAATTAGGATATCCTGAGTGATGATGCTGCAGTAGAGAGGATACTGAAGCACATCATCAGGCTGTGCACCCAGCAGAGAGTGGGCTCCTATGGCTCCAAGAGTCATGCTGTGAAACCACGCTGCCTTTGTGCTCTTGCCGCTGAGACTGCCCCACAGACTAACCTGCAGGACCAGATCTTACTTTCTTTTCTCTTCACCCATCTTTTCAAGGATGCAAACCCAACTGCTCATCCTGAACCCAAGGGGTCCATTCCCTGCCTGATGGAGTGGAAGTCAATGACCCCTTTAGAACTGCCCACAGACCAGCAACCAGAAATAATAACACAGGATAAATCTTCATAAAGTGTGTCAGGGAGGTCCCAGCAAAGCTGCTGTTCACT
This sequence comes from Cariama cristata, assembly GCF_000690535.1. NCBI lineage: Eukaryota > Metazoa > Chordata > Aves > Cariamiformes > Cariamidae > Cariama > Cariama cristata. The sequence continues at coordinate 32,700 of NW_009621396.1, read as the reverse complement.
GAGTGTCTCATATTGGACATTTACAGGGAAAAAGCACTGGTACTGGCATTCACCTTTTTCCTCAAACACCTCTTTACTGGTGGTGATAGACATGGTAGAACTACATATGGACTTGAGTTATTTGTGCTGCAGATTGCCAGTGGCCTTCTAGGTAAAGGAAATATAAATTGTGGGGAAAAATGTTACAGGAAAGAGCAATAAGAAATAATACAGTTACTGAAAATAACTAATGGAGTGGTAGTTTTTTCCTTTAGCAAGGAGTTGTAAGAAGTTTTGAAACCATCAGCTACTCATGCATGGTCAACCCAACTTTAATACAAATAGTTTAAAGGTAATGAAGTACATTTTTTGACCACAAAACAGAGGCTTGAGGAAATCCTTGCTCTTCCTTCTTAAACTCCTTGTGTATGATCCGTGGGAGTAGTTCGTTGCATGTGAGGTAGCCATCAGTAATCTGTGCCACACCAATTTAACATAAAAAGCAGCCACAGAATCTAGGAAGCCTCCTTTTGTTTTGTCACAAAGGCATTTCAGAAGTGCTTAATATCTCCATGTCCATTCCAGCATTTCTCTAAGGCTCAGATCACGTGTAAGACTTTAAAAACAGGTTGTTTCCACTTAAAGGAGTTCTCCTGAAAATACTATTCATGCAGACCCAGCAAAACCAAACCATTTCCTTCAGCATCGCAAGCCCAACCAACAGCACTGGCACGATGAGGGAGCAACATAAATCTAAATGTTCATGGAATACTGCAGAGCAAACCAAGGGGGCACAGTTTAAACAGCTGTGAAGAAGCCTCTATGTATGTATCAACTCAACATCAGTCTTCAGTGTGCTAAAACAGGAATGTATTCACACAAACCCAGACTGTATAACAACATATCGAGTTCATTCTGCTTCTAGATAAATCACATAATATTTCAAGAACTGTCTCTCATAACATAACATTTTAGCAGTACTCCTTAGTGAAAATGCAATAAATAAAGGAAGATTGCACTACTACCGGGCGTGTGTGTGTGTGTGCTCAAAACAACTACATTTTAGTTCCAGGAAAAGATCTGACTCTCCTTTTTTGTCCCTCCTGAACCCTTCATGGTTGATACAGACATATCTATGCTATTTCTCAGTACAGGTTATTCTAAGCTCCTCTTTCCTTGCAGCCAACAGGCTATTTATTGAGTTCACTGTAACAACAACAACATTCTTATTACTGGTCTATTCAAGGTGCTCCTGCATACACCTTTTCGTTGTCATTTTTTGCTAATAGGTAGATAAATGAAGTCATAATCCAGCGGAGATTAATGTTATCGTTACTACAAAAGATGTTTTTTTCATTCAGCAGTTTCATTGGACTAGGACAAGCAATACAGGGAAACTAATGAGGGCAGCACAATGCAAAGACTCTGACAAAAAACCCGTGGGGAACTTTCTGGGATATTTTAAAGCTCCTAGATGCTCACAGTCATCTGCCAGCAGTTGTCGCCCCACAGCAGAGTTGGTAGAAGGGAACGTGTGCCAATGAACACCTGCAAGTATCGCTCTCAGCCACAGCCCAAAGTCACCTTTGCTGGGCATTTCAGTGCATCGGCTACAGGGACTGGTGGCCCCCAGGCACAGGCTGGTGCTCCCTCCTGCTGTAGCACAGCAGCCCTAACAGAGAAAAACCGACATGAGGGAATGGGGAATTTTTAAATCGGCACAGCAGTCTCCTGCTCACGTGGACCTCCACACATCCATCGGTGCACCCAGGGGACAGGGGCAGTGGCTGGAGGAATATAAACTCAGCAGGGGGACAGGTAAAGGCAATTACCTTCTAGGCTTCCCAGCAAGATGCGTCAGAAGATCTTCATGATAACGCTTGGAGACTTTTGCTACGAAGTCTGTGACTGTTTATTTTCTTAGGGATCGGCTCTGGATCCCAAATGCTATGTAGCTCTAAGGAGGACTGCAATGAATATTATAGACCTGAGAGAATTATTCACATGCTGATGTGGCTAGCAAATACCTAACCATTCTAGCCTTCCCTTTCAAACAATTAAGTGTAGGATGTTTCACCTATTGACATTATGGCAACAGCTCCTGGGATATGCATAGATCTGGCTGCAGCGTTGTGTCTGGATATGCTGTCATCAGGAATCTCACATCATTTCTTCCTTAACAGCTTCTACGGCAGAAAATTACTTGCAATATAACCATATTTTATAAAGAAGCTCCTACAAGGTAGAGTTGCCCCACCATCGGAGGTGCTGAAGGGGAGACAGCAAGAGGATATAGCTCTGCCTGTCATCCTGACACTTTGAAAACAGATTCCACATTGCTGTAAATATGTTGGGGAACAACAGAGCAACTGATTCCTGTTCAGTCATTTCTTGGTGCATCTTTAGGGGAGAAGGTAAAGTATTTTCTTGTGTATCGAACCGAGTTAGACTAACAACAGGACAATTATAGCAGCACCATCTTGTGGTTCCCAGTTAATATTCCCTGGCCTAAGGCGGCCATTTGTTGTTGTATTTGTATCACTAAAAAGTTACAATACTATTTAACTGGTGTTCTTTCCAATTTGTTAGATTTCAGGTTTAGTTCAAAACAAAACAATCTACGTTAAGCAAACTGTGTAAACTCAGGAGTCATTGGCTCAAGACAGAGCAAAAAATGGAGAACCTCATTTTTGGTCAGAAATCAAATGTCCTTTGTCTTCTAGGAAGGCTTTTGATTCAAGTTATTGCCTGCTGTGCAACCATTACAGAGAATTTTGCTATTAGTGACAAAGAGAAATTAAAGGACAATGTTGCTATCAGAAGACAGAGAGTAAGAATGGATGGCAAAGTCCTAAACGGGCTGACAAAGACCTGGATTTCCTTTAGTTTTAAGTGGAGATGGGAAAAAACATATTCAGTACCATTCCAGCTAAAAAGTTCTGACGATGTGAAGGGCTGTTGAATATACCTTTGCCCTTACAAGTATTTACAGTATTATTGATGTTCAATTAACATAGTTTTTACCAGCCACTTTCGGATAGATTTAAATTTCAGATCTCAAACATATCCTTAAAAAAATAAACTGCATGCTGCAGAAAAATCAGAATAATGTTGCTGCTGTCAAAGCTCATGTAAGAATTCTTCATGGGCAAGCTTACAAGGAGTATACCATCTCTTGAAACAACCTGAAACAGATGCTGAACTACTTGAGGTTTAGTTCCTTGAGGCATTTTTTGTACTGTAAAGTAGCACAACCAGATGTCACTACCTGGAAGGCCTTCAGCATCCATTGTACTTAACATAATGTGAAGATGACCAAACATTATTCAGAGCTGAAGACTAAATGCAGCAGAAAATGTAATTCACCATTAGTTCAGCATGGTCTTCTCTGCAGAATCACTAATATTTGGAGCCTGACGACCTTTAATGCACATGTCACTGATACAGCAGAAAAGCGGAGCATGGCTCCATAATGCAGCAGAAAGGAAAATACTGGAGCAGAAGACCTACCAGAAGAAGTGTTAAGTCTAAGTGCTGGAGAGCTGTTAGCTCCAAGATTTTTTTTCCTGCACTGATCCTTTATTGTCATTGTCCACTACTATTCTCGCTCCCCTCTGGAAAGAGGATGCAAGATCCTCCAGCATATTCCAAATACATTACATCTATACATGTTCCTTGCAAGGTACCTTTTGGGTTTTTCTTGATTGTGTTTCCCAATAACTGTGTTGAAATCATTTCATTCCAATCCTATTTTGCAGAATTTTGTCTTGCTCTTTTTTGTCCTCTGCATCCTACAGCTCCATTCCCTCATTCATCACACTTTTGTCATGTTCCTGTTAGCTCCAGGGGATTTTTCCTCCCTCTTCTCTCCCAGCACCACTGCTCTTCACATCAAGGCAAATACAGAATCCATTGCAACATCTGCTCCTCTTCCCCTCCTAGACTTAATCCTAACATCTCCGTCCTTCTCAACTTTTCTTCGTTAATTTCATACCCTCATTCCAGGCCTAACCCCTTTCTCTCACTTCGTTCTTTGTCCCAACTTCATTCCCCCAAGTTACTGATTCTCACAGAAGTCTGGACGTCTTTGCCTGAACCTACCTTTTCAATGTTTCCATTGTCAAGTTAGACTCCAGTACGAGATCGAAAGGGTGTGAGACTCTGGTCTCTTCAGGTTAAAGTGGTAGTAGATAGCAAGTGTAGCCTTCTTTTTCAGCATCCACAGGGCAACAGGTTCCAGCCACATCCATGGTGTAAGAATGTCTTTCACTCAGCTTTCTTATATATTTCCATCTCTTCCCTTACCTCCAGAACTGTGCAGTATTTAACTTCTCCTTTGCACTTGGGTGTCCTGGTTTAGCTAAAACAAGACTGATTCCCCTTTCAGTAGATTTTTCCTTCGGTTAAGTTTCTTCTAAATAGCTGCACTTTGTGAAGTTGGCTACACGTTTATCGGACAGTGGCTGCTTTCAGAATTGATAACACTTGATGTTTATAGTTGTCACCAGGGTAACAGTAGGATTAGTATGCAGAAAGGCCCATGCTTATATGCATCCCTATGGGAACCAAGGTCACTGCTGGCTCTCTTATGTTCCACAAGTGAAATGATGTAAAAGGGTCACACTTGCGGGAAATCGTGGACAGGACAGGTGAACAAAAACTGACCAACAAGGTATTCCATCCCATACACACCATACTCAGTATAAACCTAAGGGATCACAGGTGTCAGCCCTTTTTCTTTCATGGCCAGCATTCCTGTGGGACTCTGCTCATTATCCTGCCTCCGATCCTGATCCGTGCATTCCTGAATCCGGTTCTTGTCAGCTGCTGAGTCCAGTCTGGGACATCTGGGTGCCCGTCCTGCTGTGTCAGCGGTGTGAACCCCAGCAGCTTGCAAATTCCGTGATCATAATTGGGAATCTCAATATTAGTTTTGTATATTTTTATTTCTATTATTAGTAGTATTAGTATTAATATTATTATACTTTTTCATTGTTATTGTTGTATTAAAGTAGTTTTAATTTTCCAACCCATATGTCTCTCTCCTTTTTCTCCTTTCCTTCACCTCTGGGGGAAGAAAGGGGTTAATAGAGCGTCTGTGCCAGCCCAGCCTTAAACGGTGACATGATGCCACTGACCTGTCAGCTAACCCCTCCATATCCCTCTCTGCACTATCTGTCCTTACTACAAAGTTCAATCATGCATCCAACCGTGATCTGGTCTCTTTCACTGTCAGCCATCAATATCCTATAACTTGGCCTTTCAATGAACGTTAGCTTGTCAGCATCAGTAAACTAAACCCATCCTCTCTGTTCCCTGCTTTTACTTCTAGCATATACCTTTGTTTTTTTCCATTTTTTGCTATCCCTCATTTACCTCTTTTTCCACTAATGGTCAGCCTTGCTAATGTCAGACCTGATTTACCCCTATATTTGGTTCCTCCAGTGCTGCGTGGTTTTGACAAAACATTTCTGGCAGAACTCTTATGATTCCACCAACTTTCTCCAATGTTAATTTGTTCTCTTCTTCTTGGCTTATCTTCCAACCTAAACTACACTCTACCTCCAAGATAACCAAATTCCAGGCCTCCTGTCCCAGCAAACTTTTCAGCATTCCTGATTCATTCTTCAAACCATCTGTTCTTCTGACTCCCACTTCTCCCTGTCCCCATAAGAACCTGCCAACTTCCTCCAAGAGAAAAAGCCCAAAGAGGACACGACTCTCCTACACCCCACCTTGTCTTTCAAAGTTGACTTCAATATACACTGAAATTATGCTGGTTTGGGGGAGGGTAGGTTGTTTTTTTGATGAAGAATTGAAGTATAAATAACTCTAATAGCTCAAATGGTTACTAGTGTTCATGTCCAGGTTCTGAAAATACTTACTCATGTGATCTACATTAACCCTACTACGAACTTTATGAAGTTTAATGCAAGCTGTTAAACATTGTGGTTTCTACAAGTTTTTGCAGCAATGGGGCCACCCAACACTGACAATTGAAAATAGAAAATAACCAGGTTGTAATTAGCTTTGGGATCTTTTGCTTTAGGGCCCACTCTGAAAAGGCATAACGTCAAAATACATTCTAAGTGTCAATGGTTTGCCAAGATCTAGACCTTAATGTTACATTAAGAGGGTTTATTTGCATTTAATTTCCCTTATTTCATTTTCTATTCTGGCTGGGGCTGTGACATATTTGTTTGTTTCGAGAATAAAATAAATTGCCTTAGAATGATGTTATTTACACAATTCAATCAACTTTGAAATTCATGATTTGTTTAAAGGGATGACGACAGACAGAGCAATTTTCTTCCTTTCTTACTTCTGCTCTTTGCTGGGTGGAAGCAGCTTTTTCTTTATTTTTCAAGACTGAGCTTAAAGGGTACCAGCCTGCTGAATTCCCCTGAGTTTGCTGAAACTTCACAACAGCAAGTTTCTTTCACAGACCAAACTTCAGTATTTAAAGGAATTGCAGGAAAGTGAGATTTCCTGTGAAAAATTCTACTCCTCCTGGAATTTTATCTCCAATTTTCATTTCAGGTAAGAGTGTATCATGGAAATAAGTGTAATTCTACAAATCACTCTCTTGAAAATTATTCCAAAAGCAGGCCTATCATCTTCATACAAATTAGAAAAAAAGTGGCAGAGGCACAAAAGAAAGTTTCAATATCCTAAAATCTTACTCAAGAAAATAGATGTTCCATTTATATCTATCCTTACTAATTGAAAGTTCAGGGGTTAGCTGTATTTATATACTATCTATTCAAACAGATTTTATTTTAATTTAAAAAAAAAAAGGAAAATTGTTCATTCTTTCTAAGCCAAATTCATTAGGAGAATTTGTCAGACTTTCCAAAAAGTATCTGCTGTGCAAAACCCAAGCACAGTTCAAGATTGCAGGGTCTCAGAGGAAGCCCACTGACAACAGAAAACAATGAATTATCTACGGTGAGGACTCCTAGGAGTTTCTGTTTGTCAGAACAGAGGTTTGTAATATAACCTCTTTCCCACACAAAACGGTAGAGTGTGTGGCTTTGTACCTCCTGCCTATCACAGCAAGTCTCCGTATTGGCCACTTCCCGCACACTTATTTTTTCCAAACTGTGTAAAAAATGCTCCCAAATGAAATCCATGCTGAAGGCTCAGAACCAAGCGTCAGTAATACGTACAGCGGAAATCAGGGTTAATATTAAAGGAGCATACACCACCTTAACTTTAGCGATGCTTTAATAAATGACACTTCTAAATACAGCAACTGAATTCTACCGGTGTTATTAGTAAGCTATCTCCTGTACTGAAGGAATGAACAAGGACAATATTGTTGCTTATAATTCACAGCTAGCTTGTATGAAAAAGACATGTGGCATCAGGAAAATGTAATTAATTTGGTGGTGTAAGCCTTCATAAATTATCAAGTATTCCCAATAGCAGTCCTGCAAAACTTACAGAGAACATGAGCTGCCTTTAAATTACTTAGTTTGCTTGCTACCAGAAATCTTTTAAGGTGGTTAGATCAGTTCGACAGTATTAAAAATGCTCATACTATTGCGATGGTTGACATACTGAGCCACCTTTAATTAAGACTATAATGTTCCTTTGGGCCATACATAAGACAGTAATCTGTGTCCAGAGAGTGTCACTCTCTCCTCTAATGAACTACAGCACACAAAAATTAATTATAGGGGAAAGGTTGCTGCTCCAACTGGGACTGGTATCTCAAGATTCGAAGGCAAATGTTTTGTTGTTGATCAAAATGAGCAGCTCCTTTTGCAACAGCTAGTACTGGTTTTGTCACACAGCACTTAACCCTCACTTCCAGCATTAAAATCAGCAAATTTGTTGCCCGAGGGGAAATTTTTACATTTTTATTTATTCATTCACTTGATCATTATGATGCCATCGTGTAAGCATCTGAACACAATTTTGCCTGTCAGGGAAAAAATTGATTTGAAGAATTCAAATGGAAATATCAGATCAGAGCTCCCAGCCACAAGATTCTTGTAGATCTATATCAATAGAAACAGACTACAGCTGAACAAAGATTTCAAAACATTTTTTACTGCTATTTGTTTAAATTTTAAACAAATTAACTTAGAACGTGATAACGCTTTTTGTGTTTGCTTTCAGCAAATATTCAATGGTAAATAATTTTACAGGCAGGGTTGCTGGCAGACACAGTAGATTTTAAGCAAACGTTATAAAATTTTAGTTAAAACAGAATTTCAAATCATGGATACCACTGTCTGTTGCCTGAGACTGCTAACTTTTTGGATCTCTGAACCAGAGCAAGCAATGCTATGGGAAACAGAAAGAAAAAGAGTCCCTGATGAAGATACCTGCATGGTAAATTCCAGTTACTTACGTTTATCAAAGAATCCTCTTGTGTTATGAGCTTACCACATAGATTTCATAACTCACCATCAAACTCGCTGAAATAATCTACTGGGTTAAAGCCTATCTGCACGGTGTTGACATTGTGTGTTTGTTCCTGCCTGCAAGAGGAATGAGGGAGAGGTAAACGTGTGTTACTGCAAATATTTAAGCTGAAGCAAGGGTTTAGGGAGGGAGAAGAAAAAGACATAATCTAAGTAGCAAGCTTGAAGACAAATTGCTGACTAAAAGGAGGAGACAGCAATGACGGTCATGACCTAGGATGGCCCATGTGATTTTTCAACAGATGATCATCAAAATTCAGAGCTGCACTGTCAGAATGTATCTGCAGGCCCCCTCCTCCAGCCTCAAGATACAAGCAGCTCCCATGAACCCCAGGGGAAATCTTTCAAGCAGCAGTGTTCCCTATTTCAGTAACACCTGAGATGATTAAATGAACAATGAAACTCAGCTGTAAATTTGCAGCAAGGTTACAGTCTGCAATCTGAATAGTATTAAGAGGAATGAAATAAAAATGGAATCAATGCTCACAAGGATAATGTAAATCAGATGCAAATAAGCTTCCATTTTGCTTGTCTTTTCTTTGTTTCTTTCTAATAGTGGCATAGTTAGTTGATCAGACACTCAACACTTATTTTAAAATTCTATGTCCCTATTATTTCAGGAGATTTCCTGGGGGATAGGGGCATAGCAAGTTCCCATTCCCATGCGTAAAACGAACCCATGTCTTTGTCCATGAATGACTTCAAAATGCAAGCCAGAATCAAATATATGAATATGAAATGACAAAAATATTATTCTTATTACAAAAAAATCACAGAAGCAGGCATTTGTCTATCAGAGCCTTCGTCACGAAAGCAGTGCTGGTGTGGGCAGCCTTGTAGCACACTGTAATGCTGTATTTTTGTGAAAGCTCTTTGCCTGTTATTCACAGCTCACACAAACATATACATGTCATATATGTACTGTTGATCCACATACCATGTATCCTCATTTGCCCTGACCAAAATGCCTGAAATAGGTATTCTACTCATTATCTTTTAAAGAGCAATCCATACATGCTATTCCAGCAGCATTTCTCCCTAGGATCTTAAGGGTGCAGGTTTCAGGTTTGGTTCTGCCGTCGCACTGTTGTACTGATTTGATCAAATTCCTCATTGTCAATAAACCAGCTTCCTAATCTGCTATATGGAAATATTACACAGTTCAGTCTTTCCTGAGCTGCACTATAATTTACCTCTCTAATGCAAGCCCAGCCCTTATAAAATTACCTATTCGTCAACCTACATATTCAATCTGCAACTCTGAAGATAAAGGCTAATAAAAAAAATCAAAATCAAAGCTCAAAAGACCTACAGAATTTCCTAATGTCTCTGTAGCATCATGTGAGTACTTCAGTCTTACTAAAAGTATTTTGAAGCCAGCAGTCATTCTTCAACCTGCTTCAGGCCAGCCTGACACAAGCCACTGCCACAGTTGCCAGAAGTAGGTTTGAAATTGTTGGTGAGTGTTTGTGTCTTGGTAGATGTCCCACTACGTGAGAAGCAACCTTTTTCATATTACCTTCATTTCCAAAATAAACCCTTACTTTGATTGACTGTAAAGCAATATGCAATAACTGAAGAAACCAGCACTCAGCAAGGTTACTGTACATTTCTGTTCTCATCTTCAATGTCTGTCTAACAAGACTACATAGCCAGTCCTTCAAGTCCGTCATGGCTCCTGACTCGGGAGGTAGGCAGACCTGTCTGTGCTGCAAACATTGCACCTTCATCTCAAAAATTCACTTTTTATTCCCAGTATTAAAACTTCCTTGGTAAGTTGTAATCTGTTCTAGGACAGACACAAAATCAAGCTCAAAGCCTACATGGTGTTTTTTCACGTTCAGCTGGCTTGAACAGTTTGAGGCCAACACAAGTGCTTTAAGAATGCCCTGAAATCCTCTCACGGAGCTTGTCAGATCAATATCAATAACCAGCAGGAAAGATGTTTGAACTGAAACAATTGGAAGCAAATCTGTTATGATACTGCTTTAGTCTTTGAAGCAAAGAGTACAGCCAAGCTGGAAGCCAGGAGAGAGAACAGGAACTTCAAAGAAGTTCAAAGGAACTTCTCTTTCCTTTCACTACCACTCTTTGCTCAGCAGAAGTTCATACACTTGGCTTTTAGCTGTGAGTTTCTGCCAGAATAATCTGTTCCAATACTGTGAAATGTACAATGGCATCATCGTATGCAGAACTGGTCACTGTCAACTATATACACAATTAAGTACCAAAATAAATCAAAAGTCTCACATGAGCAATGAGAGCCATCAGTCTGCACTCTTCATGGCTCTTTAGTAGGCTGAGTCAGAAAAAATACTTCCAGGCTTCTACATATCAAATCTTTTAGGATTAGTATCTCTTTCTATTAGCCTCATTTGAGGAAACAAGGTAATGAATGGAAAGGACCACTGGTCTATTTTATTAGTGTTCCAAGTGTATGAATATACTTTAAAATTGCTTTGTTTCTAGCTCTGAATATCTGAATATCCCACTTCAGTTAATGTTTGCCGAACGGATTGCTCAAAGGAGGACTGCAGCCTTTTGGATTAGCCCTCAGTATGGAGGAATAGCAAAGTAAAGTGTGAGCAGACACCAAAAACGTGTGTGTGCAACGGCAGCCCGGGTAGCTGGCATCAG
>NW_009621396.1:0-21618 GCF_000690535.1 Cariama cristata | reverse complement strand
ATTCCTGCCGGGCAGCCCTTTAAAGAGGCTGCATGGCTGAACAGCTTTGGCCAGGAGCAGAGACAGGACCACCCAGGCCGGCCAATACCGGACTACCAGGACCACTGAAGCAGCAAGGAAGCAGATCTTTCTGCCAGGTCGTTCTCTGCACAGAATCACTTTCCTTTGTGCTGAAGGTCCATCCTTCTACATTTCCAAAACCTTTGCATCACCTGATCCTCTCAGATTCCCAGTCCTGAGTTCTTCCTCCAGACTTTTTCACTTTTACCGATTGATTCAGACAAACAGCGAGGACAAAAGGCCCCTCTCAAAACTCAAAAGGTTGCTGTGAGATTTAATGCAGGCAGAGAGTCTGGCCTGCTCTAAATAGTGAAGTTAGAGTGGGAGTGGGATCTACCACCCATTATCACTAACATCCTATTTCTTTGTCATTATCTCTTAATTATCTTGTCTTGTTTATTTAAACAACAAGGCAATTAAGAGACATTGTCAATGGAACAGAACCCTGGCACAGGCGAATGGTCTCTGCTGTGAGATAAATGCCAAGATATTTAACAGGCAGCAGCATAACACAAGAGTGTTTATTTTCAAAGCACTGGGCAGTGATTGCTGGAAAATGTGTGCCGTTGCTACTGCAGTATGCCTTACAGTCCTCGTCATAGTCATTAATTGTCTACTGCTGGGAGTCCCTTGGTACTTTCTCCAGATGTGACTGTACCTTATGAATATACCTGAAATATTGTGCTGGAGTTTGGCATTACCAAAAGGATGTTGTAAATACTGAATGCCACAAACCAGGAAGAACTCAGAATAACAATCGGAATTAGCAGTGGATTTATAGGAAGTAACTAAATATAATTTCAGTAGGAGATTACTTAGGGGATGGGTGGGACGGGGTAAAGGCACTGTCCTAGCTCATCAGACCGACAATCCGTCTAATCCAGTGACTGTTTTCTGACAGCACCCAACAGCAAATTGTTCAAGGTGCATAATAACTTTATACCAGACAACAACAGAACAATATGTCTGCAGGAGTTTCTGCCTAAGATCTAGAAGTGGTGGTGTTTTCCATCCTGAAGTAGGAAGAATGATTTGTCATTTCATTGTTTATTATAATGCAATTGTGTTCACCACATGCACATCTTATTGGTTTTCGAACACGTTTCATTTGTCTGGCATTGCCTCAAATAAGAGTGGAAATCTGCACCTACTAGCTATGAAAAGAGAATCAATCAGTTTTGGTAGGCATGAATGGGTTAAGGGAGAGGAGCTGGAAGAAGTGAAGCAACTTTGAATGTGTTGGTGGAAAGGAAGGGGGTAGGTCTGAAGTTTGAGGGACTTTGGGAGAGAAGCAGTCGGGAGGAGGTCAGATAAGCATCCCACACTTAGCATTTCGGACACAGACACTGAAGACTACCTACCACCCTTGCACCACTCCCCCTGTCTGCTTTGTTGATGGAAATATGGTCCTTCTAGGAAAAGATTTTCTCTAGTTTCGTGGCATGATGCATATTATGGCTAAGATTGATCAGACTGGGCTGAAAATACGTTTTCCAGTTGTTCTGAAGGGTACAAAGCTCATGGTTTGGGTTTATCTTAATTTCTGTATACCCACTTTTATTCAACAGAAATAATAGTATACTACTTTGTGGGTTAGTGCTTAAAAAAGGGATGTATTTATTTACTTATTGATATTTTCAAGTACTTACTTACTCCTTGTTTCTCTTTGGGGCAAAGGGTCCACCTCTGGCAGAAACACAGCACTTAGGATTCCAGTTTTGAGCCTAGAAAATGCAATTACAGAAATGGCATCCACTTTGGGGTGGAAGCAGAAGACATGAAATGGTGTGGAGTGATGGAAGGAATTGGGAGCTACCAACTGAGATGCATAGTTAGTTCTTTAATACTGTTTTGATATTGCACCTGTAGTTGCTGTATATGTTCTTTTTTTCATCACCTTTCCTCAGTGATTCCAAACACTGGGGAAATACCGGTGTTTATGTTGCATAGATTATTATGACAAACACCACCACCACTTCTTCCTGCTCTGTCGGATGAGCAAGCTCGATTGCTTGATTATCTAAAGATCATGTCCGACTCCAATTATCATTACTTATTAAATCAAATTTGACACAGAAAAATAATTAAATGCTTAAATCAAGGCATTCTACTTTGTCACACACTTGGGTCTGCTGGCAAGCCTATGGAACAGTTGTTAATATTGAAAATGAGATGAAAGATGTTCTAAATTTATCTTCCCAGCATTTCCATTCAGCATAATAACGGACGTTTGACAGTTGTTGAGCCGGTGAGAATCATTTCTGAAATGAATTGAGCACACACCTTCAAAAGTAGTCTCACAGAAACCTGGAATCATTCAGGGTGGAATAGATAAATGTTCATTCACCTGGGAGCTGTATTTTGGCTGCCTTATGGCTCAAATAAAAATGAACAATTTTCAAATGAATATAAAAATCATACTTAAAAGACTTCAAATGGAAAGTATATATGTATTTTCCAGCATCCATATATAAATTAATATGCACCATCTGGGTTACATCTGGTATATATTAAAGTGTTGTCTCATGAGCAGAATAGGTGTGAGAACCATGAAGCAAAGCTGAGCAGTTCTGGCACTTAAACTGCAAAGAGGACAATATTCATATGTAGCCCCAGAAGTACACTGCCCTTGTCCCTTCTTTCCTGCTACTTTTAAATTCCCTTCTTTTCTCCCATATTACTGTCTACAAATTTTCATATTTTTTTCCTAAGAACTACTTGCAGCATCTTCATGATCCAGGCTGCCATTTCCTCTAGGTCCTGGGTTCAGCTTTTGCAGCAGTTCTTCAGTCAGGGCAGCAGTCACCCCGTAAATGAAAGCCACGGGTCTCCCCTTTTCCCTGGTGCTCCCACAACGAACCTCATCCTCTGCTCACCTTTCTCTAAAATTTCTGCTGGGAAAAGCATACACTTTTGGTTGCTTTGGTTGTCTTCAGTGTCTCAGTAAATCTTTCTGGGGGCTTGCTTTTCTGTATTCCATCCTTTTCCATTGTTTTAAAGACTGTTACCCATCTGGATCTCTCCTTACCCTCACCTTCCTCTCTTTCCTTATACTATCCATCTCTCCCAAACTATACGTGTAGCTGCTTCATTTCTTTCCCTGGTTTATCTGGACCCCTAATTATGTGGGCTTCTAGGGATCCCAATGCGCATTTGTTTGGCAGTTATGGTTGTCTCCTAAAGCACCCCTGCAGAACAACTCCTCAGAGCTGATAAAAGCTGATCTTTGTCATGTAATCCTGGATTCAGGTATGCTGACATCGTCAGAGGATTTGCTTTCTGTCACTTGCTTTCCTGCCCACCACAACCAAGTGCTCATTGTTAGTGTTTTTCATTTTCCTCTAAATTTGGTGGCTAAGTCCTGTAGTAGCAATGAGACATTTCTGACCATGCGAAATTGGAATAATTGACTCCAACAGCACACTTAGGATTAACAAAAGGAACATGCTGCATGTGAATGAAAACATGTATGATAGCCCATTGCTTGCTCTCCTTTTTTTTTTCAAAATGGCAAACTTTCATTTCATGAACTAATGTCTGAAAATAAGTGCCCTCTTCTCAAATGTGTGCAGACTGACAACTTCTACATGTCTAGCAACATCACACCAAAGTTGTCTGGCACTTCGTCATGGCAAGACATCTCCAGGTACTTTACAAAAAGCTTTACTATGATTTCAGCACACAGTCTATAGTTCCAAACTATACAAAAGGCTTTACTATGATTTCAGCACACAGTCTATAGTTCCAAACTAAGGACTGAAGATAAAACAAACCAAATTTTAGTTTCTGATTTTAAGAGTGATCTACATACGACCTAAGGTAAGACTAGGAGATCAACACTGTCCACAGCCTAGAAAGCGCAAGATGGAAACATGAGAAGATGGAAGGACTACGTCATGCCTTGCTGTGGACCTCAAATCCTGAGGGCTGGTGGGTTGTACCACCTCTCAGAAGTCAGTTCTGTAGTTGAAGAGAAAAATTTTGTTCATTCTTACACATAACTATTTTTTGCTTTCAGATAGAATTGGGTCAGCTCTTAATTTGATAACATGGATCTTCCCATGAAGCAAGGGAGTGGATTAGATGGCCTTTCCTTCTCTTTTTCAGCCATATTTTCTTTGCTTCTGTGGGCTACGCAATCATACTGTGAGAATGGCCTTTTGCCTTGTGCTACAGACAAAACCACCCAGTTCAGGAACACCAACATTTCAAAGAAAGTGCCTCTAAGAGCTCTATGCAGAAATCAAACCTTAACCACCCTATACTGAACACAGTGCAGGAGTGGATGCCAGATTTCTGATTTACTGCACGTGAAAATCTTCAGGACTTCAGGACAAGTCTTTCTATAAGCAAGGGAGAACAGCACACTATCATTCATCAGAGTAGATCAGTCTCTTTGTGCATGTAATCAAAAAGTATGTCTGTTCTCTGCCTTTTCATATAGGGTATGTTCATCAGTAGGATCTGCTGTCAACCATGGATCTGTAAATTCTATATGCAAGAATTTCAACATGAAAAAAAGGTGGACAGAAAGCTTCTTTTAACTCTGACTTACCAGCACTAAGTTATACATGGGTCTGGCATCTTTTTCTCTCTTAGTAATGTATGAAGCTCTGTGCCAGGACCTTTGCGTTCCCAACATGCTGATATTTGGGAGCTCTTGTTTGTTTAGGACTTTCTTTAGGTCCTTTCCTAGGAGTAACACTTGATTTGGAGAGGAGAGATGTTTATTTTTAACAAATCAAGATATAATGCCTTTTTATTTACTTGATTAAGCAAATGAACAATGAGATTTTAACCTTCAGAAGCAGATCTTCAGACTGCCATCAATTGCCTTGAATTATGTCAAAAAGCAAGTATCTCTGAAGGTTTCTCTGCAAAAAGTATTATGCAAACAAGATACAGTGACAGCCCAAATTCCTTCCCAAGCCACCAAAATTAATTGGGTAGAAGGAAGGACACTTTCTCTCCATTTTACACACAAGAAACTAAAGCTTACAGTTAACCAAAGAGGTTCGCTAGTGTTGTGGACCAAGGACTGTCCCCAGTGCTTTTGCTGCAGTCCTCAGCCCAGAAGTGGCCCCTTCTTTTCACACAAGACAAATTGTCCTGAATTTGGGCTCACTGCAGCAGGGAGGGATGAAATGAAAGGTGTCTTTTTCACTTGGATGAACTATGGTACAGGTGGAAAGGCTACAATATTTTTTAATTTTTATTTTACTTTTAAATGAAGCATTAAAAAATCTGCCAGGCAGAATATTTTTTCAGCTTTCTTTCCTAACCCTAGAGTAGCTGTAAAACCTCAGCAGTTAAAAATGTTTTCTCTGGCTCCAAGTCTAATGCATCCATAAAAACTACATTTTAAATAAAGAAAACATGTTTTGTTCCAACTCCAGAGTGGCTCTAAAACGTTACATATTTTCTAAAAATCCATTTAATTCTCTATTTAAAAAATCCTTCAATACTCCATGACTGAATAATATGTTGAAAACTTTGTATATGTTCTAATCTCCAATTTATCAACCTTAAACCAGCATTTTGGGATCTGGTAAATGAAAAGCCTTAGATTAAAAACCTGTCATTGTTTCCCCTCAAGACCACATTTTGTTCATGGCCTCTCTGGGGATGGCTGGGTCTGGATTTTGTGTTCTGTGAGAAGCAGAGCTCCCTTTGTTTTTAAGTCAAGTCCAGATATTTTTCAGATAACCCGAAGAGGTTTGAAACCTCAATACTAAGAGAACTATCACTGAACACTTCTAACTCTTTGGCTGAAGCTGTGATTGTCCCTCTCTGAGCAGAAAAGCATCACAAGACATGTGGGTCATTTAGAAAGGATTCATCCTGGGAAATGCACTATGTGATTACCACCGTCTCTTCCGAGCTCCAGTACGGGCTCCTTCTTCAGTCTTGAGCAAGTCACTTAACAATTTTCATTTAATTTCCTTCTTTGCAGAACGGGAAAACTCATATTTATTGGCCTTAAGGCATCTCGTGCAGAAAGATCAATTCACATGCTTTCAGCAGACAGCATTTTGCAAATGCCTGTTTTAATGGAGCAGTTCTGGGAGTGGGGACAGGGCAGGAGAGGGGATGCTCAGACGGCCCATGAGGACAGGCCGCAGCTGGCAGGGCTCAAGACCTTCAGAGCAGCGTGCAGAGGCTGTGCCCTCTCTCACTGCTGGTCCCTGAGCTTCACTGGAGGTGAGGGACAAAGATGAAGTTAGGGGTTAGAGGGGAAGAGCTCCTTCCAAAGGTGGATATAACTGTATAAAGCTGTTCTTTGTTTTCTTCTCCATTCCTAATTGTTCTAAGAGGTCCCAACCACCTGTATGTCTCCAAGAATTCTTCCCTGAGAGCCTATGTACAGTTTGACTTTTTTCCCGCTTTTTCCCTCATCTTATTCTTGCCAAGATACTCTACTGTAAAATTCTCCTGCCACCCACCACAGGCAGCTTGGGTCTGGACTATCACTCAGAATTATGCATGACCAGCTAACTGTCATCCCACTCTCCATTCCTTGGATCAAATAAATACTGACCAGCACAGGCTCTGGTACATATCAGGTCCATGTGGGGCTCTGAAACATAAATGTGGGGAGTGAGCAATGTGAAGAGCTGCAAAAAAGCATAACATCATTCGGATCTCTTTAGGTTCACTCAGCCCCTTCCCACTGAAGCTGACCGGGAGTATTTTGCCTCCCTGGAGTGCAGGTTCATGGATATCCATTTCCAACGACCTTCCAGACTCCTGCTATTGCCATAAGTCAATAAGAGCTGTGGGATAAGAGCTGCTGCCTCACCAAAGGCCACTCCATCACCAGCTCCCGTGAGCTCAGAGCACAGCAAAACTATGCCCAGGTAGCCTCTGCCTCTCCAGGAGCAAGACAGAGGGCACACAGGGCCAGCAGTGCCCTGCCTTCGCAGGCAGACGTGCTGCCCATCACTTGCAGAGCTCAGCCAGTGGAGCTCTTCTGGGGATTCCTGGAGACGGTCTGCATTTGTCTGCAAAACCTCTTAAGAAGAATTTTTAAATATTGAAAATAAAAAGTCTGCCAGCAAGAGCAAGTGGACTACAGTCATCTACACTTGAAATGCAGTGAAAGGTATTTGTCCTCCTCCTTTCTTTTTTCATATAAAATTATTTTAGTTCAATGCCTAGAAAAGCCTGCTGTCCTCTTCTAAGATTCTTCTGCATAGTACAAAATGATATAAACATGGTTAAGCACAATCTGTTTAAGTTGGAAGTCTAAGGGAATAAAAAATATTTTCACAGGTCTACTAAAAAAATGCCACGGTCAGCTCTGTCTCAAACTAAAGAGCATTGACGTCAGGGATGGCCATAAAAGCCACAGTCTCTCCTTAGCAGAGAGGAACTGGAATAATTCTTTTTTCCACAAAGGACTGTCACGTTCTTCCTAAAATAATGAACATTTGTTTATTCCTATCCAAATAATTTTGGCGAGGTGCTGATGAAGCCACCCCAAACATTATCTGCCAGTCAAAGACCAGAGAGATAGCCCCCAATTACACCAGTACTGTTTTATTAGATTCCTGCTTCCTAGCCAGAAGCAGCACATCATCATCCCTTGCTTCAGGTGACTATGAGAGCTGGAGGAACAAAAGACGAGGGTGGATTCACATGAACATATCGTTTTGTGTGCTGGGGACCCTGCATTTACTGCTTCATCTGACTGGTTGCCTATGAGATCTCAGCCATCCCCCCGTTGCCATGGGGCAGGGTGTCTGTGATGTGAACACAACCAATGGCAGTACCAGATGTTACTACTGAGAATTAATTGTCTTTTGTTACATCAATTTAATGAATTGTTTTTCGGGGACATCTGGCTTCCCTGCCTGAGGTGGGGGAAAGGGTGGGCTGCCAACAAGGTAGGAAAATGCTGTTCTTCAGCACGTTTTGTCTCCAGATATTCCTATTGTTATTGCTTGCTGCTGTGGCCCCAATCTTTTGCATGGTTGATCCACACTGCTTCATGTTCCCTTCCAAACATCTCCACACACAATCTTCTCCCATGTGCCTCGTATTTGCACTAAATTGTGGGCTGCAGAGCCCACCCGAGGCTTTTCCCTGCCTTCCATGATCTCTGCTAAGCTCTCTTCTCATCTAAGAAGACCTCACCACAGCACACAGGAAGGACAGGCACCGACCGGGCAGAGTCACTCTTGTCACTGTTTCCTTCATAAGCACACACAATCAATGTCTCTCTAGGAGATCTAGGACCTTATTTTTACTAAATGGCCTGTGAAAGCATTTCCATTAGAGATGGTTTGGTATATTATAACTAAGTGGATGGAACAGAGTGAGCGTTTATTTACCCAGGAAAGTTTGGATCAGATGGAACATCTGGTTTTCATTGAAATCCTCAATTTTACCAAAAAAAAAAAAAAAAAAAATATCCAGCTGGGTTAATACAGACTCAAGGAAGGCAGGTGGCTGACATGTGATTGCAAGTGAGTTGAAACGGGATCAAAACATGAACATCCTCTAAAGTCTCAGTTCAGATCATGCCTGGAGAACATTTTAGGGTCCAATTTGCAGACATGAGTAAGTAAAAAGATTGCTTATAAGTGCTGAGTGCACAAAGAATTATGTTGTTTTTCTGAAATGTTTTTGTTTTCTTTTATTTCATTATAGATCTTATTATCATGTGGGTCAGCCTAACCATTGCACAAGTTTGAAAAACTGCATGAGCCAACATATTTTGCAGTGTGTAATACTACCACACTCAGCTTTCTAGGAGCTGCAACCCAGCCGTACCGGATCGACCGACTGCTTCTTGTTCAGAGGCACAGGCACAGGATATCCGACTTAGCTGTCAGTGCTAGGAAAGAGTTTTGAGAGGGGTGAATAGTGCTAGAACTCCTGCCTGGCTGAAAGATTTGTTCTGAAAGCAGTCACAATGTGCAGCGTCTGCTGCTGCAGCCTCAAGAAACAATGGTGATGGAAAGAGCAACTTTTTCTCAGACTGTTGGTGCTCACCACTGTCCCAGTGATGTGGGTGGCCTTGCAGTCCCTAGGATCCCAGGAAAGCAAAGTCCTTTCATTTCTAACAAGGTTAGACCTCCTTTGCAATGTGAGAGATGCTGCCATAGGGAAAATGTTGGGACTGGCTGAGACTGTTGTTTTTTTCAGATATCAGGAGGTGCTTTGAAATGGTGTTTTGCACTTACTATACAATAGTCTCATGTCTTGGCACAGTGCTGATGTGAGAAATAATACGAGGAGGTGCCCTGTTTGTGTATGCTGCTAGCCTGGGAGCCGAAAATGCCTGGCCCTGAGACTGCGGGTCAGGACCAAGTAGTACCAATCCATGAACGTCAAACTGATATTTAAGTTAATATTTTTCAGATCAGTTAAGGATTCAATGAAAGAGTCAAAGAAAGAGATTAGCCCCCTTGATCCTCAGTCCCTGCTTTAATAAAGGAGTGATTAACATTACAGTTTATTATTACTTTCAATTTCAACTCCCATATGAAGCTAGAGGAGCTGCAGTACTAGTCAGAATCCTATTTTCTGCTTGTCAGTTAAGCAAATGAAGTCCCAAGACAGTCTGATTCACCTTCATATATAAAAGAAAATTCTTTATTCCAACACACACCTGTGTCTTTCTTAAAATGTGTCTTTATTCTGAAAAGTGACTGTCAAAAAATTGCATCCTTTCATTCAATTGATCTATTCCCGGTCTGCATTTTTATCCAGTGTATTTAGTACTAAAATAAAATTTTACGACATTTTTTTCTTTCACTTCTCAGTGTTGACAAAGGTATGAGAGAAAAAGCTGATTTCCGTTCTGGCTCATGTATCACCAAAAGATTTGTTAAATGCTTTCCAATTCCAGGACCAAATGCTGCTTCCTCAACTATTGCTTTGCAAACTCAGAGGACAATTTATTTGCAAAGGTTTAATTGTGAGCAGAATTTGATATAATGAAGTTTTAATGGCAAAGCTGCATGAGCCAGAAAATGCACAGCTTGACTTTCAGATCCCAAGCTGAGTCTGCAAGTGGAGATGCTTCTAAACTGAGAAAATGTCATTCAAGTCACTCAGGCACAATAAATGTGAATCCCTCACCACCCTTTTTATAGTCAAGAACATGCTCATATGAACACTAATGCAGGACTAAGATGCTGATGGCTACTTCTGCATAACCAGAGTAGTAGTTAACAAGAAGACTCAAAGAAGCGTTATGTAAAAACTGTCAAGCTCAATACACACAAATGGCCAAATGTGTTTTCTTCAGAACAGAAGACCTTGGTTCACCAAAGGCATCTCATCTGTCCAGCTCTACCAGTTTGTCTAAAGAAAAATGTCTCCTTAGAAATCTTATCTTCCCTTGGACTGTCAGAACTGCAGCGACATTTCCACTTATTTGCTCATGGACTCATCTGGAGAGGCAAGTTCTAATAAAGCCTCAGAGAGTGATGGCCATAAAAATCCCTGATTTGGGGTGAAGGATAGTGAATTGTGCCATCAGACTGGGTGGCTGTTCTAGGTGACAATAATACATACAACAATGTTCCTAGGAGAAAATGACAAAACAAAGAATTTCTGTTGAATGAGTGCCACCTTCCCAACTCCTCATTCACTTCACCAGTGTGTTCTGAAGATCATTTTCATAGGAAATACGTATTTAGAGTCTGTTCACTTACCTTTCCTGCCTCGAGTTCTTCCTCCAGGCAAAACCAGCCTAAATACAGCAGCTGACACTGTCCTTGTTTACGAAGGCAAGTACTGAGTATCTTGAGTCTCTTGGCCTCTGGGAATGCTTCCAGGCAAAGCCAAGCTGGTTAAATAGCCATCTGAAGAGTGTCGGAGATGGGAGGTGAGAAGGTAAGGGCAGATTCTGATAAGTAGGTATCTCTAATCTGTGGGTAGAGCATTTTGTTCTGTAATTTTTTGTTGATCAGCACCACTACGTTGTTGCCAAAGATTGAGTTCATCCCTGCTGTAGCTTTGTAATTATTAGTGTGCTCTGAGTTCAATCATAGAATCATAGAATATCTTGGATTGGAAGGGACCTTTAAAGGTCATCTAGTCCAATCCCGCTGCAATGACCAGAGACATCTTCAACTAGATCAGGTTGCTCAGAGCCCTGTCTGACCTGACCTTGAATGTTTCTAGGGATGAGGCATCTACCACCTCTTTGGGCAACACTGAAACCTCTCTGGTTCCAGTGTTTCACCACTCTCATCATAAAAAGTTATATCTAGTTTGAATCTACCCTCTTTTAGTCTAAAGCCATTACCCCTTGTCCTATTGCAACAGACCCTGCTAAAAAAGTTTGTCCCCATCTTTCTTATAAACCCCTTTTAGGTACTGGAAGGCTGCTTTAAGGTTTCCCTGGATCCTTCTCTTCTCCAGGCTGAACAACCCCAACTCTCTCAGCCTGTCTTCATAGGAGAGGTGCTACAGCCCTTGGATCATCTTCATGGCCTCCTCTGGACTCGCTCCAACAGGTCCATGTCCTTCTTGTGCTGAGGACCCCAGAGCTGAAGGCAGTACTGCAGGGGGGGTCTCACCAGAGCGGAGCAGAGGGGCAGAATCCCCTCCCTTGATCTGCTGGTCCAGTTGCTTTGGATGCACACGTTGCTTTGGATGCAGCCCAGGGTACGGTTGTCTTTCTGGGCTGTGAACACACATTGTTGGCTCACGTCCAGGGTGAATATCAAAGGGCACTTCAGAGAGGTGCTTTCTAATATAATATTTACATCCAAACAAGCACATTAGATAAAATTAATTAAAAGCCAACTCTGCTGTCTTGTTAATTATGCCATTTTATTTATTGTGATCTTGTAAATCAATGGAGATATCTTCAAAAGTGTTCCATAGTAGCTCAATTCAGCTGTCATGTAGTCAGTTATAACTTGCCCTATTTATGCATAACTAATTTCCCCTAATATTTTGATTTATTTGGCCAAACATACCAGTTTTACTGTAAAGCTGACTTATCTACTTGTTTCAAAATCTATATATATAGTTCCCAGCTGGTTTATCTTCTCAGTCATTCCAACAGACTAGAAGACAGAGTGACCCCTGTATCTTCGAAGTGTTGCGTGAGGTTTTAGCCACTCATCTCTCATTAAATTCAATGATACTCAAGCTAAAAACATGAATTGTTCCTTCGCTTCGCTGTCCTCTTACCCTCAGCTAAAAGACAGGCAAGCCTGTGATCATCCTTTTCTTCAGGTGCCCCATGTTAACCTGAAACTCCGTAAATACAGTTTTTATTATATAACCCAGAGTCTTTTCAAACATTAGTCAATGCAGCACAATGCTCTTTGTTTAGCTTCACAGTACAGTGAGAGAAAATACACTGACGGCTTTGTTCATACTCTCTACATGGTTGCCAGTCTTTCAGTGATGTTGTGCTATATATGCTATGAATATTCCTACCAATAACTTTATTGTATATGGATGCATGTAACTAGAACTATTTAAGTGGAACCACAGATTTCTCAGCATTTTTAGATGACCTCACTTCAGTTAAATTAATTCCAATGCCAACATTTTAACAATTATGTATAATAAAGAAAGAATTTCTAGTATCATAAATAGCATTTCTCCTTGGTATTTTTCCATTCCTTATATAAAAAAGGATCCTGGAGCAATAATTATCAGTCTTCACCAGACAGAAAATCTACATGCTCCTTTTGCCCTTTTTACTGCCCATGTAACGCAAGGTCTCCCCTTTCTAACCAGGCTTTTACGCCCACCTAGGAGAGGAAGGGGGGGGCTTCCATTTTCCCATGTGTTGTGCTACTGAATGAGCAGAGACAGGGACTCGGAGGGATGAGGTCCTGCTCAGGGCTAAGAAAAGGTAAGCAATGACTTTTCCAGCTGCTGTTGGAAGCAGCTCTGACCTGTGCTTCTCCCAGCCTGCTTACCCAAGACTATGGGGAATGAGAGTTGAGCTCCGTGTGTCACATATTCGCCTTGCGTACCCGTTTTCCAAAGAGCATCTCAAAGTGAAGGGTAGTCTCATCTGATCGAGTAGTTTCCCCCTTTCTCTCCCCTTTTCAAGAAACAGTGAGGTTATTCTGTTCATGGCTGCATTTACAATCTGTTTTGTTGATTCTATGGCCTAACTTTAAGAGTGAATAATATTGTACATGTGAATTAGAGTTGAATTATGCTAGTGCAAAAGTTCAGGTGAAGCCACTGGCTTTCTGTGAAGAACTGAGCAGGCCAGCCTTTAACTGTAGATCCTTCTTCCTATTTAAATTGGCTGCTAGAAAACAAAAAGCCTTTCAAATAATTTAAACACAGAAGGCAAGTTTACATCCATTTCTAAAATATAGTTAGGTGATGCTATTCCCAGTAATTAAATACTTCATCACTGGAAACCAGAATAAGAATGCACTAATTTCAGCTCACAGTAGATGCTCAAAGGCAATAAATTACAACTCTCTATCACACCCTCATCCCTTTTATGATTACTGTTCTGCTGTGGAACTAATGTGTTTTTTCTCAAGGCTAAGGAAGTGTCTTCTGTTACCACAACCTTATAAAAATCTTTCTTAAGCCTAACAGAAATCAAGTGTTAGTTACGAAATGTGAATTTCTGGATTCTGTTAGACATTTTCCTAAAATGCTGATGGCAAGCAAATAAGACAGTTGCATCAAGGAATTACAGCAATGTACACAAATACATTTCATTTGCCACGTATTCTACTGATGCTAAAAGCAAATCATAACTTCCAGTACAAAGGAGAAAGTCTACGTGATAACGCCATCTTTCTGATGCCTGACTGCTTCTGAACTGGTCTGGAGACACCGAAGCCCCAGTGGCACATTGCTTTTAAGAACAAGGACATCCTGACTGTCCTGAAAGCATCCTAACAGATATTAAAAAGGCTGTTACAAACACCAGAGGAAAGGCACTCTCTGTTCAGATTTCTCTTCTTGGCATTTTTGCTCTCCCAAATGCATTTCCACAAGTTCTTGCCCATAGACCATTATCACCGTGAACACAAGAAAGGATTGACTGTGGTTATGCTTTCCTTCCACATTCTCTCCTTTAGTCCTTCCCTCCACTCAAAGTATCTCATACCAATGAATCAGAAAGGTTAAGGCTTGCTGTTGTCTTAGCTTTCTAAAAAACATTTTTAAATGGATACCACAAGAAGAAGCACTCTAGTCCTCTCCCCTTACAGAAAATATATTGTTCCTTCCAACTTTTAAAGTTGGCTCCATTACAGATTCATTTCCTATACATTGTCACAGTGATGGGTAACATGTATACAAATCTACCTTGAAGCAGCTGCAACGTATCCTCCAGATTGTCGACAGAACTGGAAGCAAATGCTTTGGAAACCATTTGGATTGCAATAAAGGAAGAAGCCTTTATTTGGTTAATAGATTATGTGCAGATTTCAGTGGCTGGACTGGAGTCATAAGCCATAAAACTAGAACTTGAGGTAATGAACTTCAGCTTCTTGCTTGTTCAGAGACTTTCCGCGCGTTCTTGAGCAAGTAATTTAGACTGATACAGAAGTTATGCATTTCCAATACCTGTGAGGAGATGTGTCTAGCTTTTTCTGTTCTTTGGGACAGTAGAACCATCTCACAGCACCATTCATAGTTAGATTCTTTAGAGGTCCAGAAGTGTCCAGATACTATACTGAGATCCCAGAAATTCTTTTGTTACAGCCTCCTTTCTTTTTTTGTGACATTATGTTTGTGTATGATAAAGGAAATTTTGCATGTACAGAAAAACCGCTTTCTTCCTGGCTACACCTCTTCTGAGCAGGATAAAACATAACCTTCTTATAAGAGTAGTCATTTAATGGCTCATTAGAAGTCTCTTCTCCTTTTCCTACAATCCAGAGCCATGGACAGGGGCAGAGGCAGGTCACACATGATTTGAAGAGATGCCATTTCTTTTTAAGGAGCTGCCAAGAAAGTCTCCTGTCGTATCTGTACAGTTCCTGCTGCCCTACCAGTCAGCACTACTAACCACAGCACCCATTTGGCTACTTTCTTCAAAGCATCTTTTTATGATAACTGCCTGCAGGAATCTGTGTTCAAAAAAACTCTAAAGACCTTAGGGGCTATTGCTGTCATGCCTGAAAATCATTTGACCAGCTCAGCCTGTGACTAATGACTTTTGCAGAAGGAAAGGGGCAGGCGGGTCCTGCGGCAAATACAAATCAAGTCTTATGACTAACAATCATTAAATAGCTTAAAAACATTCAAGTTTCTAAGATGTTTACAAATTGCAAGAGGAACATTTTGTAGAATAAAACTGCAGCCCTGGAGCTTAATACTCACTCTACTATTTCATTACTGCCCCTGTTTTATATTAGCGCGCTGAGCAATTTGTATGCATCTATGGACCTTTTAGTAATGTATACCCAAAGCAATTGCCAAATGTTATTCAGTGCTGCTAATACGTAATAGTTCTAATGAATAATGTTTTTGTTAAGAATGTGGCAAACTGCTATTTATTCAGATGAATTCCAACCAACCATAATGCCTGGGTCTTACTTCTGAGGTATGAATGCAATAATTACCAAACACAGTTCTAAAATGCAATTTGTTAACCTGGAGGAGATTGTGAGATCGTGACATACATTTAAAGTGCCCCCAAAGCTGCTTTTGGTTGGCTTTTTCCCCCTGAGTCTTCATTTATGTGAGCAGGATCTACACTTACTGAATCTACCAGTTGAGTGTCTCCACATCCACTTCTGTTGCAGGCATCAAGATGCAGTAACTGAACATGAGACACCGAAGCTGACAGTAAGATTACCTAGAAGAGAAAGGAGGAAATGATTTTTCAAAATTGTCCAACTCTTTTTCATTTTTCATTAGGTTTAGGCTCCAGAGTAACTTACGGTGGTTTTGAAAATGTCCTCAGAATATGTCCCAGAACCAGTAGGTCATTTAAGTTGCCAAGAAGTAGCACCAGAAGCAAAAGCTGTGTATTAGAAGTGAAAGCTATGCAGTTTGCTAGTGGACCCAAGGAGAGAACTGCACAGAGCTGTCAGAACTGGAACAGAACCTCAAGCAACAAATTGAGCCCTGCGGGAACGGGAGGAGAACAAGAAAGATGTTGAGTCATATCACTGACTAGACAGAATCAAACCAAATACAAAATTCACCAATTACATATTAATTAATTTTAAATAAACATATTCAAGGTTGTCTTACTGTGGCACAGTGGACTGAAAATTCATTTTAAATGTTATAAAAATTACAATTATATATTTTTATTGGAGATGAAACTAGAACTAGCACTGACAAATGAGATCTAGAACAAAGTAGTTGCAAACAAAAAAAAGAATAACTGAAACTAAGATTTTACTGTGGAAATAACATATGAGCACAAAAATATTTTGGAAACTGGCTTGAAAAGTTTTAAATCATGTGATTTGAAATCTAAATCTAAATCTGGTGAATCTAAATAACCTGTACAATATTGTATGTGTTTCCCATCACTCAAGACTGTTCAGGACATACAATTTCTCCTGTCTCTAAACAGTTTCTGCAGAGCTTGCAGAGTTGAAGGCATGTTTTATGCTGGCAGAGAGCTATAAGCATTTTAACTTATGCACAGATAAGTGTAGAAATTTGCAGTCTCATAGCTGGGAGACAGATGATACTGCAGGTGCATTACTACAAATACAAGTGCCACACTATTTTTATCATGACTCATCTGGGAATTTAAAGAAGAGGCAGTCTTCCCTTCTGCAGCTGAGAAAGGCCAGGAAAAAACCTCTGGAGAATTCAAGCAGCTGGGCTGGGGAAACATTTTGGTTTTGTGCAACTCATAACTTCTAGCATTTGGAAAGTACAGTAAATACTGAGGCAAGGGATGGAAAAGACTTAGGCATAGAACAAGTTAATGAAGGAAGGGTGTTACAACAGACTGTAGCATTTCTCTGAATATTATGTGTAGCCCTGATTTTTCCCATTATTACTGTAGAATTTTTTAATACTAGATGGAAGTGATAATTCTTGGAGGAGCTTGTCACATTACCACAAGAAGGCAATTAATGGTTGAGGATAGCAGAGTCTACTTTATGGCAATACAGAAGGCAAGATCTCTGTGGTTGTGGCACTGATTATGCTGAAGCCAGTGTTCCCAGCTTGGGGCACCCAGAAAGAATTTGAATTAAAAAAAAAAAAAAGTGAAAAATCTTTTAGGGAAGTTTTGTGTGTGTATGTTTTGTCCTGAACCCTTCTCCTAATTTCTTTGACACCACTCTCCCACAGCCCATTGCACCAGCACAAATGAGGGCAAGAGGGCAGACAGATGAGGATGAGAGGTTGGTGGGAAGAAGGTGGAAACCTTTAAAACTGGTTGTGCTTCCTTCAAAATGCTGTGTTAAACGGCATCAAGGGAGACCTGATCTGAGGACAGGAGAACTCTGCGGGCCTCTCCAGGAAAAATGCAGCAGTCTAGGCTTAACTTGGAGAGCCTGTGGCTTGACTGATCCTTGTTGCACAATCATAAACTTTTGTGGTGATCCACTGAGTCAGGGAACGCTGTCCTCACCAGAAGAATAAATGGTCTTAGGGTGTCCAGCCTTGCAAACTGGAGCTCAGCCCGACATAGTTGTGGTCAGGAGGGCATGATGAATTGAATCAGAGCCAAAAACCCCACATTTTTATCAGAAAAGGACAACATTTTTGCACTGGTTTTATATACAGGTGCAGAAAATAAGGCTGAGGCAATGCTATTGCAAATTATTTTTTCACTCACATTTAGCTTCAAATTATATGTTATGTACATCAGTAGCACCCTCTCAGAACATTTTCTTGCTGGTATTTTACAATGGAAATCTAATTTAAAAAGAAATCAAAAGAAAAGATGAGCAAGATATTTTTGATGAAAATTTTCTCTCCTTCTGTCAGGTCACTGCATGGGCTGGGGGCTCCCTCACAGCCCATCCTGTCCCACTGCCACAGCCAGGCGCAGGGCAGGACAGGGAGCAACTGAGGCAGCCCCAGCCCCAGGCATCAGGCATCTTCCTGGGGACAGGGACAGGCCAAGGCTGGGACAGGAGGTCAGGCTGTCTGGGAGCATCTCCCCATGCCATCAAAGGAATGGACCACCCGTGGCTGCCCTCTCTCTGAGCCAGCCCTGAGCTGGCAGCTAGGTATCCCTTCCGGGGGATGCTCCCAGAGTCCTCACAGCCCCCTCACGAGACAGGTAAAGATTGCTGGGAATATGTTTCTTTTGCTAAAAGAAGAGGAAGGAAAAGCACTTTTGATAACATATCACCTGCTGACAACTTTCCCATTGTGTGTGATTTTTGCTCCTGTGATGGATTCCATCACAAAAGAAGAGCGGGAAGACTGGAGGGTGGTAATCAACAGGGCAGAAAACATGGAAGAAAATGAGAGAGAGATTAACTAATTGCCAAAATTATGCTGCCATGAGCCCTGGGACCATTAGTGTACTGCAACTCCCAGTGGAGTCCATTCCCTCAACACAGTATATCCTGCTGCTTTCCCGAAGATGATGGAGTGATGTGATTGGCATATGTCATATGTGTGTCATTGTTTTACCTCAGAAAGATGTATTAGGTAATGCCTTAGATATTCCCTAACTTACCCAGGGCGAAATTAATTTGGAGTGTGGATCTTGCCCAGGGGAACACCAAGGATGCCTATCTTGCCCGTGAAGGCGTGATGTTCCTCTCTGCACACCCACTGCACAGGTTTAGCGCTTTAATGAAGCACCCACACGGTTTTCACTCTGGAGGATCCCTTTCAGTATCATCAACGTTCCCCATCCAACACATAGCCAGGCACTCCTAGGACTATTTTAGGAGACATCATTCAAATTAGATATTGAATACAGTTTTAATTCTCACGGAGCTCTTCTTTCTGGTTCTTCCACGGACATTACCAATCTCCGTTATATGGCATTCATGTTGCACCAACTATTTAACCCTGAGAAACTGAATCACAGATAAGTCCAAGCTCCTTCCTTTGGATGAACACTGGAGATGATAAGGTCCTAATATTTCAGGTGACTCAGCAATTTTTAGCCCATAGCATGTTCTCTCGTGGCTCCAATGTATCAGTCCTATCTTCATGAGCACCTGGCTTCTCTGTTAACCTGGCTTTCAGAAACTTGCATTGGGAGTCCTGAAAACAGGAGTTAGTGAGCCTTGAAGGAAAATAAAGTTTTACATGACTTGCCTAGCATCACAGAGGAATCCTGTGTCATGGATTTAGGACCCGGCTCTCTAAACTTGTATGTCGTTAAACTAATGATGAAATAATTTCTTTGCCTGCAATCCGCTGAATCAGATTCTCAAATTCTTAACAAGGATCCTCCAGCTAACGGCACCTTCCTTCACTACAGCATCATAACTATACATCAGAGCATCTGATGCTGTTCATCAAATGAAGTGAATCTAGCAGAGCAGTTGTAAGGTCACACAAGTAGTCTGCTTCAAAGTGCACACACATAGCAGCAAAATAGTCTTAGATGCAATCGTAATGTAGTGAATTTTTAACTTTTGAAGGCTAAAATTTGAAATCTATGTTTTGGATTTTGAAAAGTGTAGTATAATTTTAAAATATCTCATCCAACTGTTTTAAGTTGTTAAAGGAATACTTGTAAATCTGCCTTCTTCAGTAATATGCACACTATTATTATGTTCCACAAGCGCATTAACTATGAAGGGCCAATTATACACTACCTTTCATGTTAGGTGAGTAATTTCCAAGTGTGGGAAGTGTAATAAGTACATTTCTTTCTGAGGGGGGAGTTTTGAATAGTAGTGTTTTACATCCACTCCATACTTATATTTTCTTAGTGGCAATGACTCTGTAAAGGAGCTCAGAAGAAGAGTCAGGACCTATGATCTCCAAATCAGATTTTGCAACCTCCACCCACTTAAATGTTCTTTCCTCAGTTGTGTCTAGTAACATGAGAAACTGAATTTGTGAGGCACTGAAGTGAAAGCCGTCTGATGAGTGAGAGAGATTCAGGCCAGAAGGATCCAGGGTCTCTTGATACCATCTACAACAACAAGAGTTTAAGACACATGATGTAAGGCTGGTCCAGACTAATAAACTGATGAAGGACCCTGGGTGGGCTCAGCTCCATTGTGAACACGGGAGGTTAATGGTTGGGTGCCTGCGACAAGAGCAAGAGCGAGTTGCAGCAGGGCTGCAGGCAGGAACAAGTACCTGCTCTGCAGGGATGTCCCCAGCACCCTGCGCACAGCACCTGTGACTGGGAAGCCAGAGGGAGTTGTTCATGACATTCCATCTGGCAGCATCACGGTGGGACTGCGGAGTGAAGGAGGTAAATCCTCCTAGCATGCCAGGTGTGAGTCCACACCTGCACCCTCTTTTGAAACAGTGCCTGCTTCTCCACGCTATGGAAAAGTTGTACACAACACAGAATATGCAGAGTGACAGCAGTTGGCAGCTGTTTAAGCCCAGGCAACTATTTCATCGTTAGTCTAAGTACACAGTCATGCAAACTGATCACGTTTATTGCTGATTTTGTTTATACTTGCGTATACTAAGGGGTTTTCAGCCAAGAGTAATTCCCTTGTTCAAACCCAACTCATTGGCAGCAGAAGTGATCCTCAACCCTGCTGCATCTGTGTGCACCCTTGCAAAAACAGAGGGTGGGTGGCAATAGCAGTGGGAACAATGCCAATCTTGCCTTGCCAACATGGATGTATACTCTAAAATATCCAGAGCTACTGTACATGGGGAACTGTGGTGAAAAGGACAAGCAGATGTGATTTACCTAATTGACGGCCTAATTAAGATGTGAAGAAGAGGTGGATGATTTAGTGCTGTTGGAAAACAAGTTATTGAAAGGATTGGAAATTAATATAAAAGGTCTCAGTGATGTTTAATAAACAAAATTCACGCAAAAACTATTTTAAATGTTACAGACCTCATTTTCTACAACAGCTCTGCCAGCCTGTGATCACCATGTTCTGTATGGAGCCAAGAGCGCACAGCTGGGGTGAGTGGGGGTTGCTACTGAGTTTTCTTGTTCTCATCTGTTTGATGCGATGCCTGTCCCTTAAACTGTGGCGTTAGTCAGTAGACAAAACAGAATGCAACATGTCTCTCACTTCAGTGAAACACCCACACTCATTATAACATGTTTTGTTCAGCAATTTCCACTCAGTCGCATTTTTAAGTGCTTCAAAGCAAGTCACTCTGGGCTGGCTGTGGTTTTAAGAGCAGGGAATTGCTATTCTGAGCCCTGAGGGGATCCCCCTAATCTAATCTAATCTTCTCTTTTCCAGTTTAAAGACATTGCCTCTTGCTCTATCACTCCATCCCCTTGTAAAAAGTCCCTCCCCAGCTTTCTTGCAGGCCCCTTTAGGTACTGGAAGGCTGCTCTAAGTTGTCCCTGGAGCCTTCTCTTCTCCAGGCTGAACAACCCCACCTCTCTCAGCCTGTCTTCATAGGAGAGGTGCTCCAGCCCTCGGATCATCTTTGTGGCCTCCTCTGGACTCACTCCAACAGGTCCATGTCCTTCTTGTGCTGAGGACCCCAGAGCTGAAGGCAGTACTGCAGGGGGGGTCTCACCACAGCCGAGCAGAG
>NW_009621395.1:550-765 GCF_000690535.1 Cariama cristata | reverse complement strand
CCTCCTAAGAGCATTGTTCATGCCAGAGCCTCTGCCCATCTCCCAGGGGCTTGTCTGATGCTCAAGTACACTTACAACTGTCTTTTTGGTGCTTTTGATGCTGCCTTTTGCTTCATGAAACAAAGTCCTTTCACAGCCACTAAGAGACTGGTCAGCTGGAGAGATGAAGCAAGGATGTCCATGTTCGTGGGGTCAGAGCGACCCGTCACGCTCAG
>NW_009621395.1:0-537 GCF_000690535.1 Cariama cristata | reverse complement strand
TGTCGCTGACCCACGGGATTGGTTGCCTCTACTGTCACTGTAAAACGCACGCATCAGAAGAATGATATTTCTTCCTTTAATAAATAATAATCCAACAGCCATGAGGCTGTCCTGGTGCTCTGAAAAGCTGGACTTCCCCTTCAGCTCTCTATCCAGATTCCACAATTTCCCTCAATGCTTGTCCTCCCATACAGGTCTTTGTATTGGCCACGCTCTGTTGGGCAGAGAGGCTGTGAGCTGATGCCACCCTCGTGTTGGATGAATGTGCTCAAACACCCACCCAAAACGAGGGTTGATCAGTAACAGGCTGGTCTTATTTGCCACCCCAGCTGCTCGTTCCAACACAGCACACATAAAGAACCTGCTCAAAAAGCAAGAACAGAAATCCTCTGGAGTTGACTCTCTCCCATCTTCCCTATGGGTCAAGTAGCGCTCACATTGCAAACTGGCATCTTCCAACAGTTGACAGAGAGAAATCAGACCTGAATCTCCCGATAGTGATAGATCCGAAAGGGGTTTGGAGCTCTTTGTTCTTTA
>NW_009621394.1:11148-61922 GCF_000690535.1 Cariama cristata | reverse complement strand
TATATATATATATATTTAATTTACTGCTATTCAGAAAGTTGTTAAACTACACCACAATGAACTCAGACATTTCCATGGATTTTCATCCCACGATTCTTCCCTTCCTCTGTGGAGATGACTTCCCACTGTGTCTTTGTCTCCTGCTGTTTTTTAGAGGTGGTTATTCTAACACTTCTTGAAGTGTTGGAAAAGGGCCAGCATTTTGAACAAAGCAGTTAAAACTACAGATAATTGTATCACCAAAAGTAAACTCATGAGAAACTAGATCCTTTCACACGTTAAACAACCAATTGTTTTCTGACTGAAATGCGTTTTTATCATGTTAACAGCATCTCTTTAAAGTTCCTTTTCATTTTTGGAGTATTCCTTTGATTTGAATTACAGATTGTATATCATATTACAGGGGCAACATTTATTTTCTTTCTTATTAATCATTACCCAAATTCTCTGTCAGATGTTTAAAACAATATGTATTTCCTCTAATATGTGAATACAAGATAAATATATTTATTTATTAACTGGTAGACTGCATCCAATAATGAGGTAGCTCCATCTGCTTCAGGCTTGGATAGACTTATGGTTGTCATCTGTGACAGCTCAATTCTGTGTGCTGATTGCTTTAGAATTCCTCAGCAATGCAGTTTCATCCTTCCATTTTCCTTAACAAGGTTGATGATAGAATTTGTAATTACTGATGGGCTCTGTCTTCTTTATAATGTGCTGAGGTCACATGAAATCTAAAAATAAAGACAACCATGAAACTGTGCTTATAAACATTCTTCCTCTACATAATGATTAGTATATTTGCTTTGATTTTAATTTTTTAATCTCTTTAATTCTGCAAGGTCCATGACTTTTCTATCAATTAATGTTTTGAAACAGATGACCTGTGAAGGTGTGAAGAACACCCTTTAACCCAACAGGAATAGAGCTACTGTAATTAGACTAACAGGGGAAAACCAGAAATTTGAATGAAACTCTTTCATTTTCTAAAACACAAAGTACAGTCAGGTTGTATCCTATAGATCCCCACTGTTTGTGACTTGACAAGCTACATCTCTTGTTGAAGAGACCTCTTCAAAGGCAGCAGCAAATTTCTCATCTTCAGGTGCACAACCGACATAAAACCAATTCGAGAACAAGAAGAAAATACGTTAGATATAGAAATGAGGTCACTGAGCTGGTTCCAGCATGGCTTTACATCTCAGCAATGTGGCCACAGAAGATTAAGCACCAAATCACACCGCATAATTCTTTACCAGTGTCACCTTATCATTCTATTAATTCATCATATAAGAGATAATTTTAAATGAATTTCTTTTTCAACTTTTGTGCAAATGCCAGAGAAAAATAAAAGATGACCTTGAAACTCATTGAAACTCTTGGTTATAGACTCAGGCCAAGTTAAAAAAAGAGCTTTCTCAGTATTTTTTGCATGCAACCTAATACACTGGGAGTTATAGATGATTTTCTGGAAACATAGTTCTCAGGGGTTTATGGTATTCTTAGGTTTTATACACACCTGATCACTGGAAAGAACGTATTTAATATTCAGTTTCAAAAGAGCCATGACTTAAACAGTAAAGAAACTCCACAGGAACTCTAAATAAATTACAGAGTACTTTGTATATTCGACTCCTTTTCAGAATTCCTCCAAAACATCAAGAATTTGTTATTGTTTTTCAGGGGTGGTCAAAAGGAGGACTTTTCAGAATGTTTACAGCTTTTTTTCTATTAAAGCCAATGTTTATTTCCCGTATGAAGTTTCACAGTTTAGCTGAGTGTATTTTGCTATTCCTTTAAGAGTATGCACATTGTATGAAATCATCCTGGATAAGAAAATATACACTCTCTGATAGGATTGACTTCTTCATGAAATGCTCATGGCGAAAATTTTTATCAATACAAATTGTCAAACTCAATCACCCCAACCTCACTTGGATTTCAGGAAAATTTCTTACAAAAATGAAGAATTTAACACACAGACTACCTGTTTTGCATGTCTTTATTTATTCTAGTAATATTAACACTCCTCATAATTTCTAATATGCTTATCCTGCTAGACATCCCCAGTAGTCTGTCGAGCCCACTGAACCGTAGTAACTTCCTCCTTGCAAAGCTATGTCCTGTAGCCCTATTTGTATCTCCTTTTTCTTTTGCTCTCATAGTGTTCATAATCAGAATTCCATTAATCCCACTTTCTTTAAGGCTCGTTGTGAATTCTTGTCATGTGAATTTTTCCATTGTGAGACAAAAAGTAGCCTTTGTCTTTGCCGCCTCAGGTGCCCTGTGGCTGAACAAGAAGCTATGGTGGTCACTCCTCATGGTGGCTTCTCTGCAGGCAGAGGATGTGATGTTCTCAAATGTTTTGGCTATGGCTGAACAGTGCTCACAAAGCATGGTCGGGAGTGGACACAGCCAGCCACATGACCACAACTAACCAAAGAGATGCTCCAAGCCATAAAGAAGGAGGAAGGGGGAGATGTTTGGAGTTACAGCACTTGTCTTCTCAAGTCACTGGTACACATGACGGAGCTCTGCGTTCCTGGGGATGGCTCTAAAGAGTTGCCTGCTGAAGGGAAGTAGTGAATGAATTCCTTATTTTGCTTTGCTTGTACATGGAGCTTTTACTTTACCTATTAAACTGTCTTTATATTGACCCACGAGTTTGCCCACTTTACCCTCCTGGTTCTCTTCCCCTCCTGTTGGAATGAGCAGCGTGTGTTGGAGTGAGCGAGCGGCTGTGTGGGGCAGAGATATGTACTGGAGTTAAACCACAACAGAAGCTTATATGCAAAGTCTTTGTCCACCATGCTAATCCACAAAGATGGATTTTCAGGCTGTATGAAGCCTGTAGGATAGACTCTTTCTTTCCATGCATTCGGATGGCACTGTGATCAGAGTTACGGAAGAAAGAAGTAGAGTATAATGTATTCTCTCTGCATAAACAAAGGATGTCATTATAACATGCTATCATTCTGTCAAGTTAGCATTTTAGAAACACAGCATTACCATTGTTAAAAATGTGGTTTAAATGCTAATATGAAACTATTGTGAAAGGTGTGCATCTTCTGCGTCTTGAGACTACTTTTGCCTGTGTGTTGTACCAGAAGTAAAGTGTCTCCCCCACCAGACTGTCCTGTTTTCTTAACAGCTTATGATGCTTTAATCTCCACTTCTCTGAGATCCTCTGCCTTTCCCTTTCTTAATCACTCTGCATAATGAAAAGTCCATGTATTAAGAAAGCATGCTGAGATTTTCCAGCCAAGTCTCCACTCAAGCTAACCAGTCTTTGAATCTTATTATGTACCACAGAGAATATTGAATTCACTCCTGTCGGTAAGACTTTATTGTATGACATGAGGCTGAACAGATTATATCACTGGCAGCTGCATAATATAAATGGAGAGGAGCTGCTGAGTGTTATGGGGAACACTAGAAGCAGAATTAGAAATTTCTTTGCTTTATTTTGATCACTGAAGCTGTGCCAATTTATGTTATTTAGTAGTGAGGTGATTTGTTCAAAATAATCAATTAATATTCACAAGAATTCTAATTATACTTAGCTTAAAAACAGAATAAGAAAGCTAAGTACCTTGCAGAGATTCCATTGGAAATTGCAGCATGTGCTCCTACGGTTTTATTTTTCTGTTACCTTATTCACCTGCTCATATCCTGCATATCCCCAAAGGGTGAATTTCCACCCTGGCCCACAGGTCTTTCTTGGTCAACAAGTGGATTATCCTTCACCAAGCAAATGATCTTCCTGCTGGACTCAAAACTGGAGAGATTTTATGTTCTTTCATCCATCTATGAATAGTTATTACTCTACTAGGGGAGTCTAATAAGAGTCTGATTTAAACCCCATTGAACTCAAAAGGAGTCTTTCAGATTATTTTAATGGGATTTGATGCTGACCCTAAGACTTTATGTCAGTAGACATTACTGAGAGCTGTAAGCATTCTGAAGAGATAGGGAATGAACACAAAAGAGCAGAGTCTGGTTTGGGTGTATAAAGAAACTGGATGTCTCAGGTTTCACTAAGAGGTTTTTATTTAGCTGCTACATCAACTATTTGACAAATGAAGCTGACTTCAGTGTCTTAGTCATGGGGTGTCAGAACTCTGCTTATTTCTGTATCTTTTATTAGCCTACATTCTGTTTGATACCCACAAGAAAAATAAGATTATACTGTACTGCAAACAGTAGGGAGATATTTGTAGGAGCAGCTGCCTAAATTGTGGTTTGAAGACTGTTCCTCAAAATAATGGAAGAAAATACCTAGCAGAGGTTTATAAAAATAAAAATCTGGAAAAGTACTTCTTGAAGTAAGGTATGTGTGTCTTTTATATATACATGTGCATACATATGCCTCTTACATTTTAGCTGACAAGGACTGAAAGTTCATTATTCATATGTGAATACGTATGATAATATACTGTAAACCTGCTGGCTTTTGACATAACAGGAAGGAATATAATGGCAAAACACATTGCAATATGATTACTGAACAACTATTAGGCTTTCCTAGTGAATACTAAAGTGTTCAGTTTCAGTGTTTTGAAGAAGGAAGATTTTAATTTCTGTTGCTGTTCGGTGTGAAGAATGAAAGCATGAAACTTAGCTATACAATGCAAGAACTTGGCTGAACAGGACCCTTACCTGAGAATCATTGGCAGCTTTGGTCATTATTCCAAAGCAAAATTCTTCCTAAAATACATAATAATTGGGTTCATTTATAATATTTGTTCAGTGTCATATTATTTTCGTTTCTCTTTCCAAAGTCGAGTGGCAATAAAGTGACACGCATTAGTACAAACTTCCATATGCCATGTATAATATCTTGGTTGACCTAAATATCACTTACATAGTTTATCTTGTGAGTAGTCTCAAAAGACCTATGTGGTGATTATTTTCCAGTCTTCTGTAGTTCCTTGGATGCATCAAGTAACATAGCCTCTCACCACACTGATTTCAGTAAAAACTGAACACTTTCATTGTTACTGGAAAGCTGTGTAGTTAAATCTGAGATCCAGTCAGAGGGCCAACAGTGATTAGCCTTGGCAGGAGATGCTTGCTGCTTCCTCTCTTCTCCCCTGACACACACGGCACATCAATTATCTACTGACCCTACAAATGGAAAATGTAAGACTACATGTGAACTGCAGTCTTATGTGTGATGGGATGGTGTGCACTGCTGCCAGCGTATGGAAAGGTGAAGAGCTATTTTTGATGAATATCGTGCTTCTTTGATGTTTGCAGAGGCATAAAGAGATCAGCAAACATTGTATTTAGGACATGCTTCTATTTTTAAAATGTACTCTAAAGTATCAGAGTGTTTTATTTGATCCTACCATTAAACTTGGAATTTGGTGTGGAGATAAAGAGAGGCAGTAAACATAAAACTGAATTCTGTTTAACATCTGATTCCAAAGAAGTAGTGCTCTGTGTTGGAAACCTAGTAAGGTTGAATACGCCCTGGTAGAATTACCAGAACACTACCGAGCAATTGATGTTAGTAACATCATCTCAAGTATTCCGAGAATTTAAGAAGAATTGATTCATTTGGTAAGATCTTGTCTGTATCACCTGCCATTAGATTTCACACAGCTCTTGTACAAAGACCAGTAATTTGTATTCTTGAGAAGATTTTACCACCTCTGTAATTAGTGCTTTGGAACAAATTTTGCCCATAATACTTTATGGAACACATGACTTTGGGCTGCATCATTGAAATCCATTGAACATAATTTATTTTTCATGGGTTAAAAAAGAGTGAGTATTCTCTGTAGTCTTTATGATATTCCACAAACTATGGCTTTGTATGTACCAGGAAGTATGCAATATGAGTAAAAGTAGATTTAAAAACATTTTTAATATACAGAACTTGTATTTGTTCCTTGGTACACGGTAAACCAAAAAAAACATGATTAGACTAGAATTCAGGATCATCACAGTTTGTTGTTAATTTTATCTTTGCATTCATTATTTTTATAATATTAAAAAATATTTTGTTAACACAAGAATCATGCACAAGGATCATGCACTTAAAATCCAACAGGTGATACATTTTTTACTTCAAGCAAGATGAAAGTTGCTGATTTACTGCCCCTAAGACCTGAGCTCCTCTCCATCGTTTCCATTTCACTAGAAAGGTAGTGAAGGCAATCAAACTCATAGTTTCCATGAACGAGTCTTACTTTTCAAGATAGTGTTTAACCTAAAAAAATTAAGTACATTCTTTAGATTCAACAGGATGATTTTGAACTCCTAATGATATTATATCAAGTGGCCTTAAATTCTACACTTAGAAGTGTGAAGTTCTTCAGGATGTAACAAATCACACTTTTAAGCTTTTCTGTTCATATTCTTGCATATAGGATGCTCATAGTTCATGTAAAGGGGACTAATAATATTTTCAATGTTAAAATAAATTAGAATATTAACAAATTCAAAGAGACTATTTTTCTAATTTTTATTGATATATATAAGTACACCTGTGTGTGCTTGTATTCAGGGTATGATCCTCTATCACAAAAAATGGCCATTATTATGCTTGGTAGTGCTACTATTGCTCTACCATTCTATATCTTTGGAAAGGTATCAAATTTTGTTCTATTTCTCTGCCTTTAATAGTCCACTACTCTTAATTAAATATTCTGATGTCTCTTGTTAACTGCATAAGGACAGTGACCTTGCCTTTAGCTACTGCTACATTCCTTGGTATTTTTTAAATCTAAAGATGGTGAGTATATTTGATGTATGTTTACTTTGGGGTGCAGTTTCATTACTATAAAAAAGAAAAACGTACTTGAGTCATTATTTAAGTTACTGTATATGCTGTTTTCCCTCCTGCATATGATTCTTCCAATTCACTGAAACAAGCTGAATATACTATTGAATAACACTGCCAGTCACTTTGTGTACAACTAAAAGTGTGTAATTTCTGACCAGATATCCCTCCTTTGCCAAAGGTATACATCAGGGCTTTAATGACGCATGAAGATGAATCCTAGTTGTAAAAGCACAAGCCTTCATAATATTGTAGGGAACAAATAATTAGTGATTTGGAAATGTGTGTGCATCTCACACAAGCAATCTGGTTCTCCTCCTCCTTCCTGTTTTGAAGTCAATAGCCTGTGTGACGTCAGCCGTCTGCAATGCCATAGACAGGGCAGGGGCAGTATCACACCTCCAAACCTGGAGTTCAGAGGGAGCTGAAAAAATTGCTAAGCAACTAAGAAAAATTTCCAGCATCATTAAAAAAAAAAACTCCCCAGCATTCATTTCTAAAAATATAGATGTTTTTATTTGGTTTTAATACATTTCTCTGGACATGGCTTATTCAGAGATAACAGCGTATGGGCTTGCTTGCAACTTTAAACTGTATAGGAATAATGAGAAATATGTAAGGCTAACCATAAAGCGTAGGGAAAAAAATCCAATTAGTTTGTTGAAGACGTGGTATGCCTTGGAGGTAACAGACTATTCTACAGCATTGATTGCCTTAGAAACATGATGCTACTTTCTAATAGCTGCAGACACTCACCAAAATGCTGAGACGGTGTGATGTGCCAAATAAGTACAGAGCAAGAGATCAGGCCAGTGAACTCTCCAAACCTTACACATTGTTGCATCTGCTCAAATTTCAGTTTTTTTTTTTCTCTCCTTTCTATTGCTTGAGGGGACTGAACTGTTCCTACGAACTCCTCCCCTCTCAGCATATTCTCCTCATTTTAATTCTGACCTGTTAATGGGATTTTAGGCAAAGAGAGTTAAAGTAACACCATCCTCTACATAAATAATTATACACTTAATCAGTGCACTTTGGCAGAAATAAATTCTGTTCCTGGACCTGTCATGACACAAGCCTGTGGTTCAATGAAGTACACAACTAGAGATTTTATATGCATTGAAAAGCACTACCATAAAGTCCATCAGTGCCAGGCAAATACTATTTTTCATCCAACATCCTCTTCTGAAAGTACAGCTATTGGGTGAAATTCTGGCAGTAATTAGGAAAATATTTTTTTTCCCCCGTTTACACACATAATGTTTCCCTGATCAGTAAGGCTAACCAGATTATTGGTGAAATTTTCTTATGTAAAATATATTCTAGTTGATATTGTTTACGTATCTAACTGAAAACTTTCGTATTATAGCCTGGTGATTTCAAGATTAACTTTTCTTCAGTCTTAACACAACATCGGTGCTTTTGTGAGACTCTAAATTATCAGGTTTTTTTAGCACTATAACAATAGCAGCTTTGATTATTTTACTTTTTAAATAGTAGTAGCTGAAATATGGATGATACTATTAATCAAATTATTTGAACAAAGATCAACAACACTGAAGAAACCATACATTTTTTCAAAATATCCTGATTTAGATGAGATTAAGATCCTATTTTTTTCTGAGCCAACAAGTCTTACTTAAAGAAGATCATTAAATTTGTGTATGCTCGTAATTAAATCATAGACAGCATTTCAGGTTAGCAACAAGAAAGGCTAGCCAAGGCGAGGATGCCTTTTCAGTGAAAACGCTTGCTAGATGACACTGTCAGCAAAAAAAGAAACTGTCTTTTTTAATTGGGTTCCAAACTTATCTTGACCTCAAAACGTGAACTGATTATATAAACTTGCAATTATCTAGCATGGTTTTTTTTTCAGTAAAGCAACCCTGTGTGATCTTTCTACTGCTGTTATATAAGCATAAGCACAATATACGTCTTCTTTTCAAATTTAAGGCATACAGTAACTTTATTGCCATTATTTCTTCATTCTCTCCTGTGCACTATTTAATACATTTGTATTGTTCGCTTTCCATTTATATGCTGATACTTCAGAAGACTATCCGTCCATTCTGGGAATATAGATCCCTAGTCATACACAAATTTTGATCTGCTTCTCCTCCTGCCTACAACCAGCATCACTTTTGTATTTTGAATACAGCTTCCAAGGTAAAATATCCTTTTAAAAAGAGAATATGAAGGCATTTTGAGAAGTTGTACTGTTTAATAAGTCATCTCTTATGTGCTAACAATCTTGTGTTTGATATTTAGGAAACAGAGGTAAATAAAATGTCTACCAGGTCTGGCTGCCTTTTACAATAAGTTTAACTTGGGTTAACATGTTATTCGGGGTGAACACTAAGTTCACCTCTAGTCTTTGCTTCACCTTTAAAAGAACCTTCGGTAGAAAAGTGCAAGATGGGGACATTGGTTTTTAATGAGAAACACAATGCAAATTTGACGTCACAGCTTTTACCATCTTGTGTTAAGGCCTCTAAACCTACAGCAATTTAGTTAGGAACAAATAATACAAAATATGTCCATCTTCTTATTTAATGTATACACACTTGAAAGTCGAATTAGTACTGGAAAAACAGTTTGGTTATGTAATTTAATATATAAACAGACCTATTTCTAAACCTCATTATCATTTGCTGTTTTGCTGTTTGCTTCCACTGCAAGCCAGAAATTTAGTGTATGAAGTGTCTTAGGAGGCTGCGAAGTCCAAGAGCTGAGTAAGTGTTTTGACAAATATCTTTGAAATAACATGACAAATAATTGATATGTATTTATTATTCCTTGAAGGACAATTATTTTTGTTTCATTTCACTAGAATATTAATCAACACTGGTTTAGTTTCCCT
The DNA here is from genome assembly GCF_000690535.1 of Cariama cristata. Taxonomy (NCBI): domain Eukaryota; kingdom Metazoa; phylum Chordata; class Aves; order Cariamiformes; family Cariamidae; genus Cariama; species Cariama cristata. The sequence goes on along the minus strand of NW_009621394.1, from coordinate 52,269 downwards.
GATCTATGTAAACTAGTTTCCAAGCACATGGATGAATTTACCTTCTTCTGTCCTGCACCATTACCAACTGTATTAAGCAATATACAGATAAATCATTAATCATTTCCTTTTCTGTTTAGTGTAATAATATAAAACATAAGTGAATAAATTTAGTCATCGTATGACTGTAATATGTGACTCCCATAGGAGCTCTGTTGTTAATTTACTAATTACAACCGTGACACAATATTATAGATTAAATCTAAAATTACAGTTTACTACTTCAATAATGTTTTAATTCCCAAGCTGCAGCACCGACACCTGACCACGAACTCGCTTCCTTCTTCAACGTAGTCTGCAAGATTGGTGGTGCCAGGTAAGAAAAAGGTGAATAGGCTGCATAAGTGATGGAAACACTAGCAACTTTAGTGTGGATCATTTTCTGAAGAATTCATGAAATGATTAACTTTTTCAGAGATTTACTAATTTACCAGGAAAAAAACCCCCATGTTCTAGTTCTTGCTTATCAGCTGATATACAATAATTACAAAACTGACCAAAACCTAAGCAGAATAAAGCAAATAAGTCATCAAAATCTATGCCACCCTGGTCACCTGAGTTCCTGAAAGTTTTACATCTACATTTCATTTCTCATTCATACATAAGGATATGATCATAAATGTCAACACTACGAGGAAGGGTAACCAGATTGAGCAGCTACTGCTGTAAAATCAGTACAACGGGATATGTACTTAGGTCCACAGTCACCGAAATCATGATTCTGTCACACCATCTAAAGCAAAGGTTATTTTTTTTGGTCATATTTTATTGTTGTAGGGTTACGCTAACACTTATCCTACAACAGGGGCTCACAGAGTCTTATATAAAGCATAAGTTAATAATTACATCATGCCTTGATCATAGAGGGTGTATTCTTTATACCTTTGTCAGTGGAATGACTTTGATGTGTTTCAGGGAGGACTTTTAATAGAATAAGGCCACAATCCTTCATGTGTAAATGCACATAGGTAGGTTGAACATGGCAAGATTTGCTGAGCATCTTTTCTAAACATTTTTCTGCAATCACCTCTTTGAACAAAGGCTCTGTAATCTATGAAGAATTGTCTACATGTTATTCTAATTATGATACTGAAGAAACACCATTAATAACATATATTTTGAAGTGCTCTTTGTTGACAGCGTTTAAATCCTCCAACTATTTTTTAAACTCATATGTCATGCCATCATAGGAGTACCTAAAGTAATTTGTTTTTCTACAAAGCAAGCATAGCTCATGAACATTTTTATTAAGCTTTATTCAGTACCTGATTGTTCCCTTTTAATCCACAAACTCACCCAACATTTTTCCAACCAAGTATCTAACCAAACTCCCGTGTGTCTCAGTTGCTAGGCCATGTTTTGGAAGGCTTTGGGTTTGAAATTTTTCTGTGCTATACTGAGTTTTCAATTCATAAGAGTTTCAACTAGTCTTTCCTATGGGATGGACACTATGCTTCATTATCCAAGAAAGAAAGGGTTCTTTGTGGGTTTTTTGTTTTGTTTTTTAATCAGCTGCTATTTACTATAAAAGATATAACTTTTAGTTTAGAAAACTTCCCTAAATACATGCTAGAAATAGAAGACCTTATTAAGCAGACTCTCAGAATGAGTATTTTACCAATTTACATGGTATTCTAGCTTCTTCCAAATACTAATGGAAATCCTTTCTTGGTTTCATGTTTGCATTCACTCTACTTTTCTTCAGTCAGTGTTTTACTCCAGAAGTTTTTACTGCAGGATAATATCTTCTCTTTTCTACATATTTTGTTAATGAAAAGCTATGTTGTTTAATATAATATTTTCAGTTATAAAGTAATGAATATCATAGTATTTCAAAGAGCTGCCCTGGTATTCAATGTATAATCTTTTAGGAAAGAAACCTGTATGCAGGAAGCATATTTTAGAGTTAAATTTCATCTAAATATCTGACTTAATTATGAGCCACTACGCAACTATGGTATCTCCAGCATGTTCTGGGTCACTGAGTGGGAAGACGTAGTTGGACAAGACACATGTATTCATCAGCTTACCCTGCAGTATTAGCTTTGTTACTGAGATCAGCAACACCACTGTCAATTAGTATGTTAATATCTGAACAGTGACTCCCTGATGGCTTTGTTTTCGTTTATATTAAGATTAAAATTCAACATATAATATACAGCTTTGCCTAACCATCAGAGATTAATATAAACTGACTTATTTCCACCATTTGCAGTGATGATTGGGCCCTTTGAAAATGCTGGGGTTTTGGGGTTTGTTTTTGGTTTGTTTGGGGTTTTTTTTGTGGTGTCAGTTAACTTTTTTTTTTTGCCCAGAAGGAACCTTTGTAGCTGCTGATATTTCATTTGCATAAAAAAAAAAAAAATTGAAGCTCGTGAATTTATGAAACAAAGACTCGTGATGAATAGACATTATAGTAACATCAAAGCAGAATTTTTGTGAGGTCTGTCTGCTGTGCGTGTGCTACCGTGCTTTTGTGTTCAGCCTAGCAGAGTTTGGAAGGGTCAAACAGAATAAAACTATGAACTTAAGGGCAGAAAATAGAACAGCAGTCAAAAATCATTGAATTTAGCATGTAAGGGATGTAATGCGCTCACAACAATCTGTCAGCTGCGGTCCTAGCTGGAGGCTTGGTAAATACTACCAGTAATCCTGAGTGGAGATAGCAGCTGGAAATTTGACTGCAAACAGGAACAGTGAATTCACTCAGGAGACCGCCATGGTTTGTGGTAATTCCTTAAGCCTCAGGGTCTCCTGGGCTCCCAGAGCTGCGTGAGGGACTCAGCTGCTCATCCTCAGCAGATACAACAGACAGCCCATGCAGGCTGAAGGGCTGCCTCAGCCTCTGAGGGTTAAACTCATTACAAAATCCCCTCTTGCAACCTGGTTACCTGTCATCTAATCTACAGAACGGACAGGAGCCAATAGTCTTTCAGAACGGCAAATTAAAAACTGTGCTTTCTGTTACCAAATTATTCTTTGGGTTTGTGTATGATTTTCCTAAGGCTAAGGATTATTTCTCTATACGACTTTGAAAATGATTACTGGTGTATTACAGAGATAGCCTCTTTAGATGTAAATTTAATAATTTTCCAATTACTGGTTTAGAGATTGAAGGCAAAACAAAACAGGGAAAGGAAGAAGAAAGATTCGATATTTACCTTTTTTTTTTTTTTTTTTACTGGAGTAGCAAAATCATGTGCCAAATTCTTAATAAACTAAAATAAAATGGAAAGAATGAATAAAAGTTTCAAAATACATCCATGAGTAAAGAAGAAGAAATACTGATTAAGTAAGGATTTAAGAAGATTATACTATCAATGGCAAACCATTATGATAATTCAGAATTATTCTCCTAGAGAAAAATATGTTACACCATGTCAGGGCCATTTTCAGCTGTAGCTGAAATCAGATGGCTGCACAGTTAAAAAAAAAAAAAAAGTCTTTTAGCACATTTAAACAGCTCCATCGTCTGAGGAGTCTAACTGATGTGTTTTGGGTGGAATCTGAAGTGCTGACTTATGGAGCTCATAATTGCTTTCCTGCCTGAAAAATGCTCTGTCTCTTGTGGAGGCTAACAGGATTTCTCCAACTAGAATCTCCATTTGGATAGAAAGGGTTATTTCCAACCACTGTGCCCTCCTGGAGAAGTTTCCAGGTTTCAAGCTCTTCTTACTTTCGTACATATCAGTCTGATGTCAAAATTTTCTGTGGAAATCTTTCTGTCCACATGCATTCAGCTGAAAAATTATTTTTCTATTGAACAGCAATTTAATAGTGTAAGGATTCTGACTATGCTCACCTGTAGAAATTTAACGGTGAAAATATTCTGGTTATACTCACCTGTACAAAACTATTTATTTTTTGTTTGCAACTGCTGAGGGATGTAGAATTTTTGACTCCTAATATCTTTCATATCCTTCTTGCTTTTGAGGATGACTGAAAAAGAAAACTTCCGGAAGCATATTACTACATATGTCCTGCAAATTAAAACCGCTACAAAGGTGGAGAACAATGTGATTATTATCGCAAACTTGTCTGGCAGAAATCTTACATCAGGAAAGTTGTACTGACAAACATGTAAGCTGTTCTTTAACTTTTATTTGAAATTAAAAGAAGGTCAGAACAGATTACCCAGGTTTCAATCAAAGGCTGCCCAGGAAGAATCAAAACAAGGGAACTTCTGATTCCCCAGGACCAAACATGGTTGCACTTTGAGAAACTCCAGTGCATTTTTTCACTTCACTTTGAGGAGGCACACTTTACTATCAGGAGGCACATCAACTATTAGAGAAAGATTTGTCCAAAACTCTTGCTTATCATTAAACAGGAATTAAAATCTTTCAGAATAGATATAAATATCTCTTAAGAAGGGCCACGACTTTATATAAATAGTCCTACTGCTTTTAGTGATATTTCCTGTATGCTTAGACCTGTGTGTGGTGAGGTCTGCGTAACAAGACTGATAAGGACTTTGTAATTAGTTTCATTGCTAAGTACAGCTAAAACTACTACTTGATTAACACAATGATGGTTGAATCAGCAGATATTTGTCCTTTCAACATCTCTTCAGTCTGGATCCAAAATGTGTTGGGAAGCTGTCAAGGGAAAACTCTGCATCACACAAAAGTACTGTGTAGAGTAAAACACAAGTCATTAGGGACATGAAATTCCTTTAGTAAGAATTTTGCATATCTCATGCATTGCTCAGCTTAATTACAGAGCTGCCATTTCCATTGATTAGATTAAAACTAATGCATTTCATCACCTCAGTGCGGTCCTGAAAAGGAAGAAGTGTTATATTTTAATGACTCTCTGAACTTTTCGGGTATACCTCAATCTCTTCATTCAGATCCACTGTTGCTCTGGTTTGGGCTAGCTTGTCATACAGAAATGAATTCAAGACCATTGGAAATAGATGACATATTGAAATTAAAGAGAGGGGAATAACCTCTAAAGTAGTAAACACATTTTTCTTAATCTCTGAGAATGAAGAAGAATGAATATGATGTTGCAAGCTCTTTTCTCACAGTAATTCTGAAGGTTCAATTACATTTGAAGATGGAAAAAAATTAATCACAGATACTTCAAACCAAAACACCTGGCTGGCTCTTGCACCCAATTTACAGCAGACTTTGTTAAGAACCAGGAATAATTTTAGCTTTAGAAATTTGGTTCTAAAACACCAATGTCTGTCATGCAGAATGCAAGTCAATGCATTAGCTTTTCAAAGTAAACTGGAGCAAAGGTGGCATGTAATTATTCATGATGGTCTCTCCATATTAAATTGGAGAACAAAATTTTTAACTGCATCTTCAGGTCTCAGAGGTTATGAAATTTTAGCATCTATGAAAATATCTTGTATGTTTTCCTTTGCAAGTGGGAAGAACTGGAACACAACTTCCATATCTGCATAGTTTGAGACAGTTTAACTGTCACAAACTGTCACAGTTTAACTTAAACTGACAATTTAGGTTGTTGCCAAATCCATGATTACACCACAGGTATTTTGACTAATAATCTCTTTCTCATTAACCACCATTAGCAACAACTGACATTTTCTCTGAACCCCAACATGCTGTGCTGAATATTTTTACAGAAGAGCAATAACATTACCTAAATGCCTGTAATTTTTAAAAGAAGAATGACATCATGGTAAGGGCAAAAGAATCATACAGTTACCAAGAATAACAGCACCTTCTGTCACTTTGTGTGTGAGTAGCAAAGAGGAAGATGTAAGCAAAGTAACCCGAGGATTGCTGGGACTGAATTGTCTCTTATGCTTTTAATCCTTATAGAGAAATAGCAGGTGCTCTGTCCAGTGCCTGCTAGATGCCAGGAAGGGGAATTAATGAGCTGTGAAACGACCTGAACTTGGTGCTTTTAGCCTGGCCCAGAGGAGCAAGATGCACAAACCTTGCACTAGAGGAACTCAACAGTCAAATGCCATGTGAAGCAGGATCTTCCCCATGAATGAACTAAATTAAGAGATTCCCCCCCGGTTGTTCCTCTGACACTTCAGTGCAAGTCAACTAACCCAAACTTCATTTTTGATAATTCATGAAAACTGGAATTGTAAGCAACAATGGGGAAACACAACCAACAAGAAGCTTTTCAGTCAGAGCAAGATGCAAAATAAAATACCTTAGTATTATTAAGTATTTGAACTTGTGACAATATCTTTAAGATTGGGTGGGTTCATTTGTTTTCCTACTTCAAATAAGAAAATATAAAAATGTAATTTAACTGTATTAGTATAAAGTTCATGTCATTAAAAATGAAACTATATTGTTAGGAAGCAAATTGATATCTGATAGTCTATCTATTGACAATACCACAGAACACCTAAAAAATTTGAAATTAATGCGGTCAGTTCATACTGGCAAATAATTAATACTGTTAAAAGAATGTTTTGATTTTATGTGTATTTTCTCCCATCTGCCCCAAAAGAACAACATATAAAACTGTAAGATACTCGGCTGTTCTTGGGAAATACAACATATTTTAGTTCAAGAAGTACAAGCTTTAAGTTAACTAGTATTTGAATGTTTCCTCAGGATACAGTGCTATTCATCTCTCCCTCAGTACAAAATTGATTGAAGAAGTAATCATCACTGGCATGTAATTCCTATTTCATTATTATCTTTTATTACATACCCTACTCTGTTGATATAAGGGTTGAGGTAATCTACCTTGTAAATCAAACAATGAAGTGATCTTGATTAAAAATAATTTACAAATATTTTATTCCATGAAAATCAGCCATCAAAAAGATTTACTTTTATGAATGTATTGATTATTTTTACTAGTTAGCAATATTTCATAAATTTACTTCCTATAATGAACTGTTCTCACTATCCTTACCTCTGAGCACATGATACCTTTTTATTTTGTGTATGGCATAGGTCACCTAAATTAAGTCAATGGTTTCTAAATCTTATCTAGATTATTAAAATTGGAGGTGGGACATTTCTCAGATAAATATAGAATATTGAGTACTCTCCAAACACATATCGGCACCAGCATATCTGAACAGCTGTTTTGATCTGTAGCCAACAACATACATGTCTGCATAAAAACGAACAAGAGAGAGATGTAAGCATAAAGCTAAAATTCTCAGAATTCTCTGGCCTGACATAATTTTGATGTAGGATGAAATATAATTATAGAGTTTTTGTAAGTCACTATTAAAAACATAATGAGAACACTCACAAATTGATTCCATAGACAATGTAAAAACATGCATATAGTGTCATGCTCTTTTTACTTACCATAGTTAGGTGGGGTTTTTTGGAAAGAGTTGTCATTGAAAAACCTAAGCTTTATTTTTCTCATAATTTTTCCTAGAATTTCCCACTTCCTCTTAAGGATTAAAAAGTCTTCTGTTATTGTTTGAATGAATTATATAGAATTCTTCTACTTTTAATTATTCAATAAAATTCAAACCACTTCTCATTACAAACACTAGGAAGATTCCCCTGGGCACAAGTCGGTTTTGAAAAGAACTTGTGGTTGGTTTTTTTTTGTTTGTTTTAAGTACTTCATGGTTCTTTAAATTTATGGTTTCTTTTATGGCCCTATTAATTCAGATACTATTTATAACCAGATAAAATTATAGTTGCTTTCCATTAAATCAATAAAGCCAAAGTTATTAAAATCCTCTTAGACTTCATCACTAGAAAATATCCATGTTCAGGAAAGCAGCTCAGTGTGTGTTTAACGTTACACATATCCCTAAATACCACTGAAGTCAATGGGGTTTATGGACACACTTTAAAATCATTACATGCCTAAGTTATTTTGTGCATAGAGAATGTCAATTAGGAGTTTAGTTAATTCCAGAAACATAATGACATCCCGCGGCAGAACTATCCATATTTATGATTCACCAGACTAAATCATTATTTTGTTTGATATTTGGTTTTAAATATTTTTATCATTAACATTCAGATCCAGACTTCAGTGAAAAGTATCTAATCTTTTATAGTAATTAATTTTTTCATATAAATAGAATTTTATTAAACAGGTAGTATCTGATTTGTTATGTATCACTTGCATGCTCTGGGCCATCGTTTTCTTGATATATTACACTGCTGTTGTTCCCACATGTTGAAAATTCTTCACTTTTAGAAAGTAGGAATTCACTTCCAAGGAAACACTCCATGTCAATTCCTGCCTGCACACAAACTGGTAGTAGGCTTATGAGAGTAGATCTACACAGCTGTAGGAGCTCTGCCTTAAGATTCATCTTGCTGAAGTCGGAAAACATTAAACATATTCTTTTTAATCAAACAAGAAACCTGAGACTGTTTCTTTTCACAAACAACATGTGGAATCTTATAAAGGCACTCATCTTTCATTGAAATCTAGCTACTTTATTTAGAGCTGGATCAAGTCTCAGAATATCCTGCACATCTACCAAGCAACTTGTGAAAGCATCCTCGGAGCCAGACTGATATTCTTTCAGCTTCGTGCTACACTTGAACAACTTCTATTTGCTGGTGCTGCCTGAAAGAACTTGAAGAGGTTGTTTCTGAATGTTATTATAGGAGCTCAAATCTCATTATTCTCACAGTCAAATATAAGGTGAATTCTGAATAGAATAAAAATTAGTTCCTGTTATAATTTGCTGCTATCAAATCCTGCATTTTATGAATTCAATAACATCAGCTTAGATAACTGTGCTCCAGAACAGAACGAATAAACATTTGATGCTCCTGCATTCCGTGTGTGCGCTGTGGTATTTACAGAGTCATTCAAAGTGTGCTACTACTAGGTCAGAAAGGGCTATTTCGCTCAGACTTTTCAGTGTATTAACTGTTAACATTTTCCTTTTTAGGTCTTAGCTCAGTAAGTACAAAATATTCTACTGCTGCTTTTCACTAAAACTTAAATTTAACTTTTTGCTTACCTGCCTGAAATAGCAACAAACTGCAGTGGTTCACAAAATATGTTTAATTCCTAAAATTCCAAACTATAAAGTAATTATTCTGGGTTTTTTGCTAGTATTTAATTTTTAATTATTTCCTGGGCTCAAGAAATATCACTGAAGTCTGATGGTATTTTGGTCTGATTCTTCAACCATGAATACATAAAAATATGCTGAACTACTGGCTAAATAGGAAGCCTGCATCAGAAAATGCTCAGCTGGTAAGAAGCTCAGGCCTAGATTCTTGTTTTGTTCTCTAACACCAGAATAGTACAAAACCTTGTTTAGTAGAAAATATTAAAATAAACATTATTTTATATGTGGTAGAAAATCTTAAAATAAAATAAAATATTAGAAAACATGTGTTAGCCAAATAATTGCTGACAATGCTCTAGCCCATTTTCTTTCACACAGATGATTTTTTAGAATTCCTCTATGTCAAAAAAATGTTATATATCTATAAAAAACCCCCAAAAGCAGTAGAGAGGTTTTACAACTGTGAACAGCTGAATGTGTTTCAGTTGTAGTCTTAAATTTTCAATATATGGTCCCCAGGTAATTCAGGTTGGAAGGGACCTCAGGAGATCTTTAGTCCAACCTCCTGAGCGAAGAAAGCGGCGAGCTGAGAGGTCTGACCAGGCGGCTCAAGGCTGTATCAGTAGGGTCTTGGAAACCACTGAAGGCAGAGATGCACAGCCTCTCTGGGCAGCTTGCACCAACGCTTAAATATCCTCTGTGGTGGGTCGGTTTTGGGGGTTCGGGTTTGGGTTTGGGGGTTTTTTAATTGAAATGCACCAATGTTTGAATTATCCTCAGTGGTGGTTTGGTTTTGGGTTGTTTTGGGGGTTTTTTGGTTTGTCACTTCACTTTGTGGGGGTTTTGTTTTTGGTTTTGTTTTTGTTTTTGTTTTTGTTTTAATTCAAATACTTAGGTTTCATGATTAAATTTAAAACTATGTAAGAATGAGGTATATCTGAAAATGTTGGTGATTGGGGTGATTCTGCTGCACCTGTCTTACAACTTGATACATCATTTCACACTTGTTCACATAATATAATATAACCTAGCTGACTTAGTATGGCATGGTTTCTCTGCAGGAGCTCAGCCATGGCAGACATACAGCATTAAAGGTTTCTTTTCTTCTTTTGTGTGTTGAGAAACTTCTTCTTATCCTCAGAAGAAGTCAGATCAGACATTAGTAATCTGATTTTTTCGGTAGATGAATATAAAGTAAAGCATATAAGAGTTACCTGCAGTTTGGTGGGTGACTGAATATTAGCAAGGAAACCAAAAGAAACTTTTATATTTCACATTTTCAGTAATTACACTGTACACTGATATTTGACAGCAACCAGAATTTTGTTATCATATGTTGTCATTAAGTGCATAACTCATCTCCAAATCTCCTTCACACTTCTGCTTTTTCACTTTTCCTGCAGCATTTCATCAAGCAATATGAAATATGTGGTCATAAGAATTCTTTCTGAAGAGATATCTCTCTGGTGCTAGCCCTTTGCCATACAAAGCATACCAGACATAAGCTTGTGAAGCCCCTGACATTTGGTAATGGTTTTCTATAGGAAAGACATGTTTAACTTTACATACATGGATAATAAAACTTACTCTCAACAGCCGACACTACAAAAAGTTGCCAAAAGCGAGGGAACTGATGTTGGCCTGTCTTGTAACATCATCATAACTGATGCTCTGGGTGGCATTTGATGTTTCTGCTCACTAAATATTTGCCTATTTATTTATATGCTAGTCTCTTCAGCCCTTGGCTAGAAAGCGATAGAAGTATCATATAGAGAAGTTGAGATTAATTTACCACACAACAAACAGCAGCTCCTATGCATCAAGTAGAGTCCATTTTGCAGATGCTATAGTAAGGCTCAGTATTCATGCATATTCACAACAATATATGAAAGCAATCTGTATTTTTTTACAAATTTTGTTACCTCAGCCTCTCCTAGAGGCTAGATTTCTGCAGTTCATTTCTTGAAAACTCCCCTGTGGCTGACTGAGATGAGCTGTGTAAGATGGGAGTAAGTTTTCCGTTATGATAGAGTCAAATGGTCAAGGAACTGGCAGCACAGAGCTTGTGTGTCTGTCTGTCTCACTGGAAGAAGACACTTTCCTCTCTGCTGAGGACACTGGAGGGGCTGGTATGAGATGACAGCGGAGTCTGGACCCTGCACAAATCGGATCCTTCCCTGTGGCTCGTGGCTACAGTAAATTAAACAAAACTCTGTTATCTTGGCAGCTTCACCCACCTACAATTTATAGCCACCCCTGGGGAGGCAGCATGCACAGTCATGGTGAGTTCAAGCACAAGGTCCGGGTAACCGAGAAAACATTGTGCATAGGAGATAAACGTATGGTTTTATTATTCCACTGCGTTGGTATGTGGTCAGAAATACAAGTTGCTTTTGGAGAGATTTAAAGATTCTGTAGGCCACAATACATAGAGTGGTCTAAAAGTGCTAGCAAGGAATGACAAATGCAATTTATTCCTCTGTAGTACCTATTAGCTACCCAGAGCTCACTGTTCTTCATGTGTTTATTTAGGGGAAAAAAAAGAGGGCAGTGATAATATTTTAGAGGTTTGGAAGAGAGACATATTTTTCTTAATTAATTAGGAATGTGGATCTGAGGAATAGGTATTTCTTTAGCTCGAGTCTTACAATGATTGGTATTCTGGGGTTTATGTGAGATTTTCTGTGGTCAGCTATTCTAATTATGTTAAATTGGTTCTATGTAGCATCAGAAGTTCATTTTATAATTTCCTGCTAGAAAATTTAAAATATTAATCAACTAATGTTGCATTTATTTCAGAAGATTGTATGGCTGTTTCTATTTTGTTTTTCCAGATACCAAATACCATTCCTAAATAAACAAGAAAAAAAAAATGATGGACGTATGTGTGTGTTTGTGTAAAAGACTGTATTATTAAACTGTACTAAACAAATGTTTAAAAGGATAGAAAACTGAGAGGAAAATTTTCGGTATATGTAGTTTGTTGTATTTATCTGTGATACATATTGTTTCTGGAGTCGTTGAAATACCTAGCTAAGGTTTTGAAGCCAAATAACAATTCAAAGAAACTAGACAATAATTAAAAAAAAATCCTGCCAGGGAGGAGTAATGAATTTATACTCTTGAAGAAAAAAAAAAGGATTAAACTGCTACTGGACTGGGAGAGGAAATCTAAAATAAAGAAGGTCTTTCTACAAACTATCCTCATCCCTAGATTCAAGCTATGGAAACTAAAGATTTTCTGAGGATTGGTTTGTTAAAATAGTGTGTTCAGAATTTCAGTGTGTTCAGGTCTTATTTCAACAAAAAACTTCAAAACTTCAATTCAATAAAGAAGGAAGAAAATAACTTTATGTCTTAGTGTCCAAGACTTTTTCTCTCAACAGAAATTCTTTAAATCTAAAACTTTATAAAACTTTCCTATATTTTAAGAGTAACCATGAGTTTCAGAAATTAGCTACATTATTTTCCTTTATAATTTTTAAAGTAACCTTTAGAATGTGAACCTTTTTTCCTACAGAGGGACAAAGCCAAAATGGTTCAACTCTTCATAAAAGTGTTCTGCGCGCTTGTGTGAGAGAGACTGCACACACAAAAATTTGCACAGAGATAGTCATTCAGCACTCAAAACAGCAAAAACTACCGGATTTCTCTTCTGGGCATTACCATTAGAAGGGGTGTCTGGAGGTCATCTGGTCCAACTCCTTGCTCAAGCAGGTTCACCTAGAGCCTGCTGTCCAGGACTGTGTCCCAACAGTGTTTGAATATCTCCAAAGACGGAGATGCCACAACCTCTCTGGACAGCCTGTTCTAGTGCCAAGAGGCTGTGGTCACCCTGCAAGTCTGTCACCATGAGGCAGGTCCAGGATTAAAAAGGTAACGTCTAACCTCAACTGTTCTGCAATTCTGTAAAGGTAGATTGGAATTGATGGCAACAAAAAATAACAATACCCACCCCACTCAGAGTCTGTCCCCCAACACACACTTGTATTCCTATCTATGCAAGCAGTTGATCAAACAAGATAAAATAGCAAGTAGATATTCAAAATTTATTCTGTTTCAGGGAGGGAGACATAACTCATGGTGCTCTAATTTAGGAGAATGTCTAGGTGTAGTGATATACTCCTGTGATACCACTCGTACATCAATGTGACTCCAACTGAAAGGGGTGGAATTATAACAGAGAAAAACTGGTACAATAGACTGGTAAGTCAGGCCCATATGTTCATAACAGGAAATTTATTCATAGCTTATGTCCTTAATAATTGATCGTTACTCAGAACAAATATCACACTGAAGGCACTGTGGAGGGAATAAGATCTTCTGGCTTTACCTTTGTTGGATTTTCTCTGTAAATATTAGATTAAAACTCTACTATCATCCTTTTTTTTTTTTTTTCCATTTATTACTTTTTTAGTTGCATTTGCCATTTTCCCAGTACTGTTTCTAAGGGAACTATTATCCTTAGAATTCCTACAGTACCTAGAGCATCTCTGAAGGATTTATTGCTTTCCACAGATGTGCAGATAACTTAGTATCATTTTTTTTTCTTTTGGATGTATATTCTGCAATTCTAAGTTTCATCTCTTCAGAGTAGAGATACTTTCCTACTGTAGGTGAGTAAATGTGTCGTCTTATTTCACAGTAGCGTATAGATGTAACACCCAATATTCCCATGAGATACACTAGGTGGAAGGAATATGATTTGAAATAATATAAATCTAAAACCGTGAATAAATTCTTAAGGTTATCACCACTTTTACAGATAAAAGAAAGAAGGAAAGCTGCAAATTATATTTAAAAGTTTTAATCACTCCAAGGAAAGCTCTGATGTTTGTGAATAAGAGAATCTTTTCTTTTACTAGGTAAGGTGAAATAAAAGCCACAAGGAAACCTGAAACTTGTTTTTTCTCTCTGTGCACTGGTATTTTAGCTATCCTTTTCACCTGTGTTTCTGTAGCCCATAGGCTCTTAATCATTCTGTTTAACATACCTTGCTAGAAATACAAGTTTTTATTCCTATGACTTCCTTCTTGAAAATTAACTATTGTTCTCTCATTATTTTCCATTTTAGTCAAAGAACATGTTCACATATAACAATAAAAGCATCAATTTAATTAATTTTAATTTTCCAAAAATTAATGATCCTCTTTCTCTGGGACTTTTGTCTCTATGAATGAATGAGCAGATTATATTTCATTTAATTTATTACAGGACACTCTATTTCTGTTGGTCCAACCAGCCAGCTCAGTCTGTTGGCAAAGTGTGAACATTTCTGTCAAAGTCTGAAGATACAACATGTGGCAACTATAGGAGCCTAAGAAAGGGCTATCAAGTACTAAATCCAAGGGCTGTGACCCCTTGAAACTTGTAACCTACACGGCAAGTTGGGTCTTACCTATAAAATAAAAGGTGAAGGAAAGTGATATTGTACATCAGCTCTATGGTGTCCTACAGAAAATTTAAAGAAATGTGAATGAAAGGTCTACTTTTTTATTTATTTTGATATGTAACACTAATTTTGATAAGAATCCCCAAAACTGTGTAACACTGAGGTATACTAATTTTTAAAATTCATTTAGTATCTTCCAAAGAAATAGGGGGATATGACTGATGCAGGAAGAAAAATCATGCCATTGATATTAAAGCCTTTCCATTATTTCTTTTTATTATAATGTAAGCTGGAGTATTTAAAAGCGTTCAGAGTGATTTATCTTTCACCATATCAGTATTAGTGGTGAAACAGCAGATTTATCAGTTGTAGCGACAGGCACACTGTGGTTACCTGCAAGCATAAGCGACGCACGTTGCAGTGACCAGTGACAGACTTTGCTGAGTCAGCATAATGATGTGCAGATAGTTAACGAACACCTCCCCTGGGGGGTTTCATTCTCACACCAAGCTCTTAGATGATGGTGCTGGTCTGCTGGGGCTGCTGACACAGACAAGTAAGGAAGTTCACTATTTGCTAAGTTTTAATCAGTAAAGTTTTACGTATTAGGGTTTTTCCCTCTGCCGTTAGAAGGCAGCTCAGGCAGACAGCAGAATCTGCCCTCTGTTCGCACCAGGAGTGGGTGGCAACCTGTGGGGTTTAGTGGCTTCTGAGACCCGGGCTTCTGGGCTTTGCCGAGTGTGGGGAAGCTTTCTGGAAGGCAGGATTACCTGTTCCAGGGCCACAGAGCAAGTATATACACAATACATTTTGTGTAGAAAATACCCAGACAACTTATCTCCAAATCTCATCTTTCAGAAAGTCAGCTTGCAAATTTCCTTACGTCTGCTACTGCTGAAATGAATTGATGGCAAAAAAAGAAAGCAGATATCAGAAGAAAGAGAATAGATCATTATCCTTATAACTGAAATGTTAAAAAAAGACTCCAAAACCTTACTTTTCCTTTTGTTTCTACACATGTGTGTGCACGGTCTGTTCATATAGAGGAAGACTAAAATGCTTTGAGCTACTGGAGAAGAGAGGCTGTAGATGAGTCTGCTACTCCAACCCATCGCTGCAGGAGTCATTTCGGTGGGGAGCAGTCTGTCCTCAGTTGACCATTGTTTTGCCTAACACAAGGTATGGCAGACACTGAGCTGTCAGATCTCTGAAACTCAGAATGAATTTTCAGTAACAGAAAATTTGGGGGAAAAAAAAAAAAAGTTATTTCTCTTCTTTTCTGTTATTCTGAACCTATTTTTACATGACACCTGGTAAATAATTTAACTCTATAAGGAGTTTTTACAGAATTTTCTATTTAGGAAATAACTCAATATTGCTGTAGAGAAGGAAGTTGCATCCATTTTTTATCTACTGGATGATGTTTTAAGGGGCATGGGAGGTAGGTTTCATTCTCTCATTTACGTGAGGGAGTCTGAACTCACTTTTTCCGCCTGACATTTTCATCCATCTATCTGTAACAGCTTCTTATTGCAGACGATTTTGGCAGATCTATTCAACCCTGTCCTATAAAATTTGTCTAATCAAGTGATAATCTGGAATAATTCATAATTATAAACAAATAGTAGTGTAAATGTCCAGTGTGGAAAAAACCTAGAGAAACTTGAAGTGTAAAATATTTTCTGAGCACCTGTATACCACAGAGAAGTTTGCAGGACTTAGAGACAACTGCCTTTGATAATCAGATCGCAGAACCGCAGGTAGAAGACATCTAAATTGCAGCGTGCAGCTGTGTACTGCATTTATCATCTATTCTAGATCTGAGAGGGAGGTGAGAATCCCCAAAATATCAAGGACTGTAATCATCATGATCATTGTTAATCATTATTCAAACAGCTGCACACAAACACACACACATGCACACACAGTGGCATGCACACACACATTTCTTCCCATTTAGCATCTGGTAAAGCCCTAATATTTATGTCATGTTGATTTGGGACCTGGAGAAAGGGCTTATAGGGAAAAAATAAAATCATCCCAGTCCTCCTAAATATGGAGCATTTTGATTTACCTTAGGAGGAAAACCAGACTTAATAGTTATGGGTTTATTTCTATGCAGTGGAAAAATTACTGGGTGTATGGAAGTACGAGGTAAATTGCATACTTATTTCATGCATTCTTTTATTTTAAAATGTACGTGCTTCAAGATCAGATGGAAAACTTCAGTGAAATATTGTTAACTGCAAGTAAATTATTTTCAGAAAACTGTAAGGCTGCTCCAAAGTGGAAAGTTATGAGGGCTGTATACAACAGCTACGAGATAAAGATGGGAGAAAGCAAATTCAATTTGTATGACAAAATAAATATAAGCAAATCCAGATTTCATTTTAATATATCCAAACAGAAAGAAATTGTCTACTAATTTACAGAAATTCATGCTGTTCTGTGTGAGTTATTAGAAGGACGAAAAAAAATAAATCCTACCTTGGAAAAATGAGACTGAGAAAGAAGGTTTAACTGCCCTCAGCTTCTTCACAGACATAGCTGCATAATCTGCATTTGTCTGGTGAACTGAACAAACTAAAAGCACAAAAAGAAAATTCAAATCTTCTCTTTTTTTCCCCTCACACCAAATAGAAAACCAAGCACTTATGGAAGAATCTTAGTTGTTGTTTTTCATTTAGAATTTCTATTGATCTGTGGAAAGAGGAAGAGGTAACGCCTTTTCTCTCCATGACAGCAGGTCTTTCCAAGGACACCAGATGTGGATGCTGTACTCGACCATCTGAGCCAGTCGGTTTGTTCAGTGAAAAGGAAGTCTAATGCAAAATTATCCCTGAAGCTCACCATGAAGACTCAGAAACAGACGCATGTTAAACAGCACTAAGATTATGTTCAGCAGTCATACCTTTTAGGAAATTTAGTCTGAATTTGTGAATCTACTCTGACAAAAAGTATTCTGTTGATTTAAATCACCCAAACATCCCACTGCAGTATGTGTGGAAATCAATAAGATATTGCCTTATGCAGCTAAAGTTGTTGGCTATTCAGGGATCTGCCTGATTTGTCCTTGTTTGTTTGTTTGTTTCTTGGAAGGGTTGAGGGGTTTTCCTGTAAAATGGGGGATACAGAAGAGGAAATTACATTTTCCAACATTGTGCTACTTACCTGAATGAAATATAGGTGCCTGAGCTGGAACTCCTTCAATACAAAAAAAACAAAATGAAATTGCAGCCTGACTGAGCTGGAACTCCTTCAATACAAAAAAAAACGAAATGAAATTGCAGCCTGAGCATCTTTGATAATGCATTCAATGATTTTGGGATGCAGAGGCACAGTCCAGGGAAGATACCATATGATTTAGGCGTCCTCAGCAAGATTTTACCAGGTCCATGGGCTGAGACAGCACTCTTGTGATTATGGGACTGTTAGGTAACGTCTTATGACTAGGGAGAAAGCACTGTGGTGATGGTGAGTGGGTTTGGTGTAGGAGAGTTAGATGGGAATTGATTCGTGGAATTATTATTAGCTTTTGTGATAGAAGTGCTGATTGCTCCAGAGAGGAAGGCTTTGGTTCATTCTGATGTGGTTACTTCTCACCTTTGAATGACTTTCACAGGCTTCTTGCTCTTCTCTGGTTCTGTAAATTATTTCTGTCTTCTAGCCCCAGCTGTTTGGCTGCAGCTAGCTTATCTTTCTCTCTGGACACTGGCAATTTTGGCTATGTTTTCTTCAGTGACCACTTATATTCCTCAAATGGATAATATTTCCATTGTTGCTTTCCCTCACAACATTTTCCTCTGACTTCATGACTTATTTAGTCATCTTAGAAGACCAGGGAAATTTTCATATTAGACAAGTCCCATTTTTTTGTTGGGGCACAGAGAGGGGAAGGAACAGGCTGCTTCTCCTTTACTAACCGTGCTATGCTGTGATTTGAGGGAAGGAGAATAATCATTGCTATAATTTCTTTGAATCAGAGTGGAAAACATGAGTTCTAACCAAGTTCATGGAGTCACTTTCTTCCAAAGAATAGCCAAGACAATGAGAGAAAAGAAGGGTAACAGCCTCCATGAGAAGCAATCAGATATTTTCAGTAAGGTATTTTT
Organism: Cariama cristata; assembly: GCF_000690535.1. Taxonomy (NCBI): domain Eukaryota; kingdom Metazoa; phylum Chordata; class Aves; order Cariamiformes; family Cariamidae; genus Cariama; species Cariama cristata. The sequence continues at coordinate 33,761 of NW_009621394.1, read as the reverse complement.
TGGGTACTATAAATGTTGCTTGCTTGGAGCCACTATTTGGTATGCTTGCAAGAACACGTCAGCTCTGCTGATGAGGATTTTACATCCATAATAGAATTTCCTGGTCAAAATGAGAGACAACATCCCACAACTTAAAGCACAGAATAACCAACAGCCTAATGGTGACGGATGTCTCCTAAAATGCAGATTACGTAAATTACCTAAAATCTCCCTGAACTGGATTACCAACTGGAAAATAAGCCTCACCCACCCTAATGACTGTCCTGTTAGATGACCATGTGTTCTGCAGAGGAGGTGTTACAGTTTCTTTCATGAAAGCTGTTTGCTTTTTCTATAATTATTTAGCAACTGGTTAGCGAGGGACTTGATCCCGCATACCAGGTAAGTACTTATAATCATCAGTATTGTACCCTGTTTTTATTTCTCGGTCTCCCTTACTGAGCCATTCCACTTTATTTAGAAACTTTCTTATTCTCTTTTGGGGCTTTATTTATATAAAATTAAGAAACAGATCCTAACCACTGAAAATGAGGCAAAAAGAGAAAGATATTTAGGGGCTCTGCAGGAGTGTCAATCCTACACTGTAACTATTAAAATCTGATTTTTGTTTTCTTCCTTCCTAAAATCATATGCAGCAGCGTAACAGATCTTTCTACACTTTACTCTGATCTTGTGACTACATAAAGGAGAGGAAAAAAGCCCCTTATCTCAATCTTATGGGAACTCAGAGTGACATCCACCTCTAGTGCAGAGTCTCAGATACTTCTTACACACTCCCTCCCTTCTTGCCAAAGAAATGTGGCAACTCCCTTGACAAGACATAGGTCTTTCCATAACTTCACAATTTATGACTCTATTTACAATGAAGCTGGAACTCAGAGTGACATCCACCTCTAGTGTAGAGTCTCAGATACTTCTTGCACACTCCCTCCCTTCTTGCCAAAGAAACGTGGCAACTCCTTTGACAAGAAATAGGTCTTTCCATAACTTCACAATTCATGACTCTATTTACAACGAAGTTTTTGCAATTTAGAGGTAGATCATTCTATAGATTCTTGGAAGCACAACAACCATTAGGGTGATAGACATTCAAGGAATTTGCCATTGAAAAATGCTTTTGTAGTGCCCAGAGGTGTGGTGTGAGAGCTACGTGTCAGAATATAGAGTTAGGTTTATCACTTCAAAAATATAGGGGGGAAAAAATTAATATCTAATGTATAAGAAATGAAAATGTTTCTGAAACATATTCCTCTATCATTAAATCTACCTACTGCTCTTTTCTATCTTAAGGCCAAATAAGCATCATTTGTTTGCCTTTTAAAAGACTTATTTTCTTGTTACTTGTTCTTGGACACTGAGACATCATCCAGTGATACAATCTCAAGTAATTTTCTCCCTCCTCTTCCTTAAAGTCTCTTGAATCATGCTTCTATTTCATACTCTAATTAGCATGTTCCTTGCTTAAGACCTTCTCATGCTTTCCTCATTTATAAGATTTAAAAGATTTATTTGAAAAAGACTTTGCAGAGAGTCTACCGTGAAGTCTAAACACACCAGAAAACTGATTTGAGAATAGGGTTGCTAAGACTCAAAAGTCTGCTTTGTTAGAATTAGGGAAACCACTACAAGACTGTATTTTTTTTCTTTCAGTGTTCAAACTGCACAGAAACACAATGGGATTTAGTCCTTTAACCTCATGAATAGAGTCAAGAAAAAAAAGCATCACAGAAAACACCTTTGCTAGCTACTGTCAAAATCCATCCTCTTTCTATCACTCTAATGACCAAACATTCCTGTCCTACAGGCTCCCTTTTCCAGACCTTCAAACAGTTTTGCGTTGCAATGTCTGAATCTTCATTATTTACCTGATATTTTTTTGAGGTTTTGCATTTTGTTGTCAGCAGGCTCATTTTTTAGCATCACACAGATCAATTCAAGAAGAAAGACAGCGGGCTCCCCCTCCAAAGTTAACAAAATAATTCAGGGATGATGCAGTGCCTTGTCATGACGGTACAGCACAGGTCATTTCTACCATTTGTCACCACTAAAGGCAGGCACCCCAGCAGCAGAATCACTGCTGTTCTCATTTGTCTTCGGTAGTAGGTATCACCTTTGACTGTGCAGCAGAATTTCAAACTCATTAAAAAATCAGTAGAACCCCAAATGGGACGTTGTGAACCTGTGCTTCATTCAGAGCAGTTTTCCTGAGCTCTCATAAAGATGAGAGCAGGAATATCAGTAATGTATATAAACTGCTGTGCCATGCCATCTACATTTTTATTGTGGACTTGTTGAACCCAATGCTTCTTTTCAGCCTGACCGTGAACACAAAGTTGGATCATCCACTTTTTGGATCATCCAGAGCCTGGGGAGACTGCACAAAGCTGCACCAAAGGTGCTACTTTATGTGGATCAGTATCGCTGCCATGTTGTTCATTTGACGTAAGGCGTTTCATTTTGAAATGGCTCAATGCTCTGAACATCAGCGCTTCCTTTGAGCACTCTAGTCCCTGCAAAACCCATGAGCCTGTCTTTCCCCACTTGAAACAATCTAAGCTGCTTTTTATTAAAGCTGCACAGTGAATTATACAGCAGATTTCTGTATAATAGTCAATACTTTATAACACTCTTCTATTACATACACACTTTTAACTAAAGATAATTAACTTAAAACAGGCTAAACTATGTGGATTGGATAACCAGTAAGATACGTTATTGACAGCACAAACTGCTGCGGGACATGTATTATGTATTTTACAGGAAAGAAATATTTCTCTTCTCTCACAGTCTGAAATCTTTCATTTCCTAACCAGACTCAGTTCTTAGTCTCTTTTGCAGCCAGCTTCCTCTGAATGGTTCAATATCCACCAGAGTAAAAAAATAATGGTCTCTCTATACAGAAAACCTGAGGAGATTTATGTGCATGTATCAGGGGTATCAAGCAGGCAAAGCTATCAAATGAGATGATGTATGTTTCTTACTGAGGGCAAACAGAGCAGCATCACCCCAAGAAGCCCGTTCAGCATACTTGCTTAGCACAGACTAACTCCTTTCTTACGAAAGGAAGTTGATATGATTGCAGCAAGGAACCAGAAATTTGTATTACATTTAAAGCCAGGTAAAGACATTTCCCTTATCAACTTGAGGAATAGCTACAATTTCTCCGTCAGTCAGCCTACTTGCTTAAAAAGTGAAATTTCTGCAGAGCCTTCTTATAAACTAATGGTTTTAGTTTTCCCAGAAAAATGAAGTATCCAATTATAGGCCGTGAAAGACAGATTTCTCTAGGGAAGATGTATCTGCATGGAAACTACAGCCTCTTATAGCTGTGAACCCAGACTCATGAATTTTATGTTCAAATCCAAAATCAAAGGTATTGGAATGATTTTGGCTGGAGGTTGCCTACTCATTTACCTCCGTGAGGACCCTGGAGATACAACCACTACCAGGATATCAGATAAGCCAGACTACTGGTCCTCACCAGCATTATACATGATACCAGAGCAGACCTGATGGAAGGAGCCCATACCTCCATAAGACTGATCCTTACAGATGACAAACAAATTTACAGCTCTGGCTGACGTGCAGCCTCACTCCTTCCATAGTTTGCACAATCCTGCAGTGGGGGCACAGCAGGTTATTGTAAAGGGCAAATTTCCTATTCCTTCCTCGAGGGAGGACTCTCCCACGTAAACTGTACTTCAGAGGGACTGTAAGGGATGTATCTCCCGTTCACCTTTGGTCCCTCTGCAGGGCTCTGAGGCTCCCTCCAGTGTGTGCTCCCCATGACCTTATAGAACGAGAGCATCCACAAGAATGGGGTGAGGAGGATAACAAAGGATTTCAGGAGGTTCTTTTGGAGGGATCTTGGGATACTTGTTCATATGGCTCCTGCATTTTCTAGATTTGGAAAAACTGCGTCACTAATCTTCTTGGAAAGTTCTGTCCTTTAATCCATTCTCTGTGTGAGATTTGCTGAAATTCTTGTGTGTTTTCAGCTATAAATATTTCCTCCTGCTTTTGACTTCTATCCAAAGTTTCTGCAAATCTTTCTTCTTCCTTAGTCAAGAACAGCACAGGAAAATACTGGCAAAGAAAAAGGGATTGGAAGCAGAAACAAAGTAAATAGTATTTCATCATACAAAACACAGGAGAAACAAGTCCACTTATCTGGAAATTTGAAAAAAGTTATGCTAAAAGTAAGTTACCTTTTTTAGGAAAAAAAGTGTTTTCTTGCTGCTATTTTCTGGTAGTGCCAAATGCCAGGAGAGAATTAAAAAAAGAGGAAAGGTATTTACAATTCTGATGAAGGGGTAGGTGTTGAAAACATTATGTGTGATTGCAAGGATGATTTGGTCTAGGCAGCTAGTGACTGCTGTCGAGTACGCTGAGCAAGGAAAAGGCAGGGCACAGCTCGGCAAGGGCTGGAGGGCTCAACTCTGCCCCTGGCCGGCACCAATTCACCTCTGTGGTGTCCTGTGGGCTCTGTGCTCCGCCTCACAAAAGCTCAGTTATGCTACTAGAAGAATAAGATTAATATTTTTATCCTATTTAGCAAGAGGGGAGAAAAAAGGATGAGAATAAATATGTATTTATTTTCAGCTTTTTCAAAAAAAAAAGGAGGAAGAGTTCCACTGTGGGTGTAATATGTATCTACATGCAGGAGGTTTATTGAGGGACTTAAAATGAGATCCGATGCTTCTAACGTAACTGGAAGAGAGGCACAGGCTCTGTTTCCCGTTATAGCACTCATAGCACTGCAGCGATAGCAAGGAGCGCAGGAACCACACGCAGCTTCCAGTCCCAGCCTCTGCCAGATAAAGTGCGTCCTTTTATCCAAGAACAGGATTTTGACTGCCTGTCGTGTTCGTGTTATCTAGGATAAAGATCCTGAAAATCCATTAAGACTAACTATTTTAGGGAGTATGAGTGACCAGAGTTTCTAATTCAATGTAAAATCCACAGGGAAGACACTGTTTTTAAATGTTTGTATTATTTTCCCTTTTCCTTTATTTCTGCTGCATTTTATTGCTGTCTCCAAGAGTTGGGAATTGGACTCTTATGGAGAAGATCAGAAAAGGACATTATATCTTTCCTGTCCATCACTATTTCACAACATTGGAACCCAAGAAGATTCTGTACTTTTTCAAACAAATAAAGATAACTTATGTTAAAATAATCCATGTAAATTTAGATATATTTTTAAATATATATGTCAATAATTTGGAAAACGTGTTTCTCTTACAAGGGTAGAGATGTTCCTCTTATATTTACCACGGCGTGGATAAGTATTTGCAAATGAGATATCACCACAGGAACTGTGCAAGTCAGTGAAGCATTAAAAAACAAAGATTAATTGCCCTTTTTTCTGGACTCCTTATCAAATGTCTTTCTTTTCTCCCATCTCTTACTCAGATGAGTGCTTGCTGTTTCTTGCTGAAAGCTCTAGGAAAAAACTCAATTTAAATGGATAACTCAGGTTTCTTTACTGACATCTATAATCTGTGAAAGCAGTGTTGCCTTACTTCTGGAGACAGCTGAAATGATACGTGATATTATTATAAAAACATATATTTATCAGGCGTTTCCCATCAACTTTTGCCTCAGGTAGTTGTGGAAATAAAATATTACTTTAGACTTATTCTCTTTAAAATACATACACTCAGAATGGTGGGCTCAAGGAACTCACATAAGTAATGACTTTTAGTGTTACTTCAGTGGTCAAATCCAAGCATATCTGCAAAAGTAGCCACCTTAGAAAGAACGCTTCAGATTTCATTTACAATTCATCTCAACTCCCAGAAAGAGCCATCTGCTTCTGGTTTTACTTGTGCTTGTTTGATCCAATACTCTAGTACTCTTGTCATAAATGTCAGATAAAGATTTTAGCAAAAGTTCAGATTTTTCAGATATGCATTTATTTCAGGGACATTATTGCTTTTAAATGTCTACTTTGCAGAGAGTTTTTATGAGTTGCTAACATAAATTTTTTTTTTGAGTTCATTTCTGTTTTAATTTAGGTAATATTGTTAAATGGATTAAACTGATCCTTTCTGTAACTCTATTGACGTCACTGGAGTTACGTTAGGGACACACTAAAATCCATTTGTCTCATCAAGCATCAGGGAAATATGCTTGGAATATGCTTGGAATACAATATCTTTTTGATGCCATCCGAATCTAAAATATAAATTCATGTAAAGATTATCTAGCATGGTAACGTTCAGAATTTCATTTCAGTAGATAGTCTGAAATCGAAAAACTTAGAAAGCTGGTGGAAAAGGTAGAAATATCGTATATAAAGAATAAATAATTAATACTTGTTTGGAAACAGAGGCTTTGCAAGCTACTGTAATTTTGAGGGATTTTCTTCCTTTGATCCTGTCCCAAAGTATTGTATTTAAACATTTAAAAGAGGCATAGAAGAAACAAGGGGCACAAAATGAAACATAGGATGCTCTTTCTGAATATGAGGAAACAATTTTGCACTGTGAGGGTGACTGGGCACTGGCACAGGTTGCTCAGGGAGGCTGTGGATTCTCCATCGTTGGGGATATTCAAAAGCTGCCTGGACAGGGTCCTGGGCAACCGGCTGTAGGTGACCCTGCTTGAGCAGGGGGGTTGGATCAGATGATCTCCAGAGGTACCTTTCTGTGCTGGTTTTACCTGGGATAGAGTCAATTTTCTTCATAGTAGCTGGTACGGTGCTATGTTTTGGATTTGTGACCAAAACAGTGTTCATAACCCAGGGATGTTTCCGTTACCACTGAGCAGGGCTTACCCAGAGCCAAGGCCTTTTCTACCTCTCACCCCACCCCACCAGCGAGGAGGTTGGGGGGAGTACATGGAGTTGCAAGGGGACACGGCTGGGACAGCTGACCCCAATGACCCAAGGGATATCCCATACCGTATGGCGTCATGCTCAGCATATAGAGCTGAGTGAAGAAGAAGAAAGGGGGGGATGTTGGAGTGATGGCGTTTGTCTTCCCCAGTCACCGTTACGGGTGATGGAGCCCTGCTTTCCTGGAGATGGCTGAACACCTGCCTGCCCATGGGCAGTGGGGAATGAATGCCTTGGTTTGCTTTGTTTGCGTGTGCGGCTTTTGTTTGACTTATTCAACTATCTTTATCTCAATCCTTGAGTTTTCTCACTTTTACTCTCCTGATTCTCTCACCCATCCCATTGGGATGAGCGAGCGAATGAGCGAGTGGCCGTGTTGTATGTAGTTGGTCGCTGGGGTTGAAACATAACACTTCCAATCTCAACCATTCTGTGACTCCGTGGTTGAAGCCAAAGATGATCCTAAAGGAAGTGCCTTTGCACAAATATACATTACCTTAACGTTTTCTTTCCAAGAACAGATAGTTCATAAGTTAGTGAAAAGAGTCTTGCAACACAACCATGCTTTAACATGGCAGCTGTCCCAATGCTTGTAACCCTTTTGGTGAAGAAATTCTTCCTAATATCCAATCTAAACCTCCCCTGGCACAACCTGAGGCCATTTCCTCTTGTCCTATCACTTGTTACTTGGGAAAAGAGACCAACCCCCACCTGGCTACCTCCTCCTTTCAGGTGGTTGTAGGGAGCGATCAGGTCTCCCCTCAGCCTCCTCTTCTCCAGACCAACCCCCCCAGCTCCCTCAGCCGCTCCCCATCAGACTTGTGCTCCAGACCCTTCCCCACCTTCGTTGCCCTTCTCTGGACTCGCTCCAGCACCTCAGGGTCTTGTGGTGAGGGGTCCAGAACTGAACACAGCACTCGAGGTGCGGCCTCACCAGTGCCCAGTACAGGGGGATGATCACTGCCCTGGTCCTGCTGGCCACACTATTGCTGATACAAGTCGGGATATCACTGGCCTTCTTGGTCACCTGGGCACACTGCTGGCTCATGTTCAGCCAGCTGTTGACCAACACCCCCAGGTCCTTTTCCACAGGGCAGCTCACCAGCCACTCGTCCCCAAGCCTGTAGCACTGCATGGGGTTGTTGTGACCCAAGTGCAGGTCCCAGCACTGGGTCTTGTTGAATCTCATACAACTGGCATCAGACCATCAGTCCAGCCTGTCCAGATCCCTCTGTAGGGCCTTCCTACCCTCCAGCAGATCAACACTCCCACCCAATTTGGTGTAGTCCTTGAACCTGCATTTTGAATCTTTTTTGGAGAACATTAGCACATTACTCACCATAGCTGCCATAACATTCAGTAACAACTGATTGTTCTGTCTTTGATTTTGTACAGCAAATTTATACTAAGCCACATTGTTTAGACACTTTCATTAACCATTGAGAATTTCATTGTTTCAAAACTGGCAATAAAAAGCATATTTCTTAAAATCAGTTTTGCTACCCGACAGCACTGGAAATAAACCCTACAATCCTTTAATTTAAGGTACTCAAAACCAGCTTATGTGTCTCCACATTTGCTGTTCAACAGTTTTTATCATAAGACACAGCAAAAAATAATAGATGGATTTCTCTAACTCCCTCATTCCCTCATGAACTTCTGCCATGGATAGTATATCTGAACTGCATTTGTTTGAGATAACAAGGTCCATTTTCCCCAAAAAGTGACAAAAAAATTTATTTGTAAAAGGTAGATTTCTTGTGAAATTCTTTCTTATGACCAATTTTTCCCTGTTTTTTTTTCCTACTTTTCTCTACTTGTTGAGGCTACAAGGTTTTGTATTCTGTGAAGTGGATGTCCTGAAGGTATCACCAGTGATAGCAAAAGGAAAGTCCTACTTCAAAAGTATTTAAAGCCTGCTGTCATTTTTTTTTCCCAAATCATTGTTGCTTTCAGGCACTTTAAATTGTAGCCATACAGATTTCTTAGATCTACCAAAATTTTCTTCCTGCTTCATCAGTTGCCAAATCACAGCTTGATCAGACTTAAAAAAAATGCAAAGCCTCAGTGGAGTTTTAAGTTATTTATCAAATGTTAGCAGGGAGCTGAAAGCAGTCTTGACACATCCACCTTTGAATTTGCCAAAAACCAATGAGAATTAACAATTTATGGGCAGCTAAAACAAACAAACAAACAAACAAACAAGCCAACCAAAAAAAAAAAAAACAAACCAGAAAACAAATCCACAAAAGCATTGTAAGAACAGCACTGGTAGCAGTCATTTAAAAACCAATGCAATGTAATATAATGCAATGTAATTTTCAGATACTGCTCTCACCCTCTTTGGTAACCGTGAAAACATTCGCTAATTGCTTATCCCCCCACTATTCCCCTTCCCTCTGCTGAGGTCCCCATCGCTAGCTGTGTAATCATCAGTCTTTGAAGTCAGTAGCAGTCTGCTAACAGAGCAATTAGATGAAGCACCAAGAGCAGCAGGTGTTAGATGTGTTGCTTTTTTTGTGACATATCAACAGCATTTATCATGTATTTGCAAAAGATTAATAATATACACATGGATTTGCTACATGCTTTTATTTTCTCTGTTTGAATAGGTGAATGCATTCCAGCTTCTTTTTTTTTTCTTTGAAAATATGGTTCTCAGGCCACAGAAGCTGATGGGTCAGATCCCAGGATCCTGACCCACAACGTATGCCATGTGGCATCAAGACTCCAAGTCATTTGCTGAAATGTTATTCATCTGACTGAATGTAGACATTTTACATTGGAGCCAGCTGTCTGGATTTCCATTATTGTCAGTGGGAAGAAACAGATCGATTGTTTCTTTGAAGTGCTTTATTTAAAGTACATATGTAAACAACGCATTGCTATTCTGAGATAGTATTACGAAATTAATAAAAATGGAAATAAACTTTGTATGAGTTGGACCTCAGACCAAAATGATCTTGCCTGGATATAGGAACAATATCAATATTATTGGGTAACAGCAAATGACCTTGTTTAAAGTTAATTTCTTAGAATTTTTGCTATTACCATCTCCATTGCAAAGTCATAGACACACTTGGACATTTTGGGAAGCCTTGAATATGATTTTCTTTCTTTTTCAGATCTGTTAACTTCAAAATCATCTCTACATAAGGCCTTGTAACTACAGCAGTTATATGACAAGATTGCTTTTAAAGTTGCTGCATTGATCTGTTGAATGAGCGCGTCAAGGCACCTGTACAGATACCTCCACATGTCTGCTTCTCTTTTTAAGTGTGCTCAGTGGAGAAAAGCGAGATAGATAGTAGCATTCAAGGAAATAACACTTGTTTGTTTATTAGGAGTTATTCCTCTGAAATGCATGACAAGAATAAAAACATAACAAAAAATGACATAAGTATGTCCTGATAATCCAGTCCTGACTGATTAATCAAAAATTCTGTAAAAAAGGGAGTGATATAAAATCATGTGTCCAACTTCATCTGCCCTTCATTTTTTTCCCTTGAGTGAACTTACAGATTTTTTTCAAGGACTGGAGGCAGATGACAGTGAATTGAAGAATAAAATTTGTTGTACAGTAGGGGAAAATGAAAAATAATAGTATGCATATTGTTATTATGTGATGTTCAGTACAACTGTATTCTAGAGTGTCATGCAAAGATAACACCTCTTTACTGCAGTGATTTACTATATGCACATACTCTGTCACAGATGCACAGTTTGAATCACAAATCTGTCTTGTAAATGTATTTTACTGCACCACTGCAGCTTGGACGATACAAACGGAATTTGTTTCCGTAGACAGAAATGTTTATTAAAGTGCAGTAAGTTACACCAAACAGACAGACCAGAGACACAGTAGGCTGCATATTGGTGAACACAGAACAGCTTCTGATGTGAATTTTATCTTGAATTTGCAATAACAAAAATTTAGTCAGCAGATATATAGTACTAATTATCATAGAAAGTTATTTTATCACACGTGGACAGATATGACACTACTATGTGAGCTGTGCTGTAGAATTTTAAGGCATTTTTCCCATTTGTCTAGATAATAGGAAGGTATTCCTTTTTCCTCACATAAGGAGTCCTAAATACAGAGGAGGTACGGAGCGGCAGTACAGATGGGCAGACTGTGGGAGCTGCAGTACAAAGGGACCCCGTGTCCTGTGGAGAAGGTGGAGGAGAATACAAGAGGCCATGGTAATAGGGCAGGGAGAAGATTGTGAGACCTGGGGAGAGTCTCCAGAGGAGAGATTCAGGTAGGTACATTTGTTCTAAGAAAGACTCAAAATTCCTCTGTAGTTTATGTGTAGGAAAACAAGTTTTGCCCAGAAATTCTACCTTTTATTGCAAAATTGGAGGGTTTGTTGTTGTTTTTCCTTGAAACAGTGGAATTGCTCTTCATGCGATTCATCTGAAGAGTAAATGGCTCACTTTAATGTGAAAGCTACCTCTATATGTTTTCTGGACATAAAATATCCTTTTATTATTCAAAACTAGCAAACCCAGAGAAGTTAAATCAAGCTCCACTCCATAAATTTGTACAAGCATGACTTGTGCTCAGTCAAGTGAAAGAGTATTGCAAGAAATTTAAGGCCATCATGACTTGTAAAAATCAGTCTAAACAAAACACAGAAGTCTCTTTCCTTAGCAAAAGTTACATATACAACCACAGAGTAAAAACACCCAAACATACAAACAACAATCTCTGCGTTAAACTAGGCAGAAAGCTTCTTGGTCTCCAGAGTGTTTTTAATAAGTATAATTATTTTACACTGACTTTGTCAGACACTATTTGTGCCTTCTGAGACACTTAATATCACTTAGGCTCTTCTGTTTGAGTGTGTGATTTCTCTTTTTATCTGCGCGTCAACAATCATGTTGAGATCTGAGATATCTCTAGCTCATGAGCAAAACTACTGGGAGAAGTAGAAGGAGAAGGAAGGTTATGAAAAGTCTGGCAAGGGCCAAGGCAGCAGCTCTTCTTCTGCCCATCGGATGGAGGAAGGGCTGCACAGCAATGCAGCGCCCGTCCTAACCACAGCTGCACCGCTTCCCACCAAAGCTTTGCGAAGGGCAGGTGGGGAAGGCAAAATTGTCACTGTCTAGTCAGGCTCTCCAAAACAAAGCATTGTTTTATTCTTTTCTAAAGAAACATATCTTATGTAAACAAATGCTAATACATATCTAGCTTTCCGAAAGCTGCTGTTACCTGCATAGAGAGAAATCTCTTTCTCAGACAGCTTCTATTCCCATTCTTGATTCAGAAGGAAGGGGAAGGGGGAAGGAAGAGGAAAGCTGTGTCTGCATTATGATACAGCACAGATCAAAAGGAATGAAGGCTTAGAGTGAAGCAGGTGATGATGGAGACCCACTACCAACACCATAGCTGGTTTTGACATCAGAGATGACTACTTCAAACTCTCTCTTGTCTGGTCTCACGATCAACAAGAGCCTTTTCTAAACCAAATAATTTTTCTCTAGTGTTTGTTTGGTTGGTTGATAGTTTTTTTTTTCCTGCGACTAGCATAATATTGCGGTTTGCTTGTTTCAGAAAGATTTGTTAAAAAAATACTTGTCTTACATATCTTCCTACTTTTTCATGTTTCTGATTTGAAACATACTGTCCTGTGTATTTGAATTCACTTTCCCCAAGTACAACCCATAGTGACCAATTTTTATTTAATATGTCTACAATTTTAAAAATTCTTTTAGCTGAGCACTTATTTGCAGACTAATCCTAGAGGAATTCCCTCCCACTTCCACTTAACAACTGGTATGTACATATTTTACATTAGTGCAGGCAAAATTTATGTTTTGAAACTCCATCTACTTCTGTGGCAACAAACGAGAGCATGTAAACTTCTCTGTGAATAAGTATTTCTTCCAAAATGCAGATTAGGATTTTTCTTAACAGTCTGACTCTGAACTCATTGCTTTGATCTGTTTTTGTCATATTTATGCATGTTCTAGCAAATAAGTTTATTGTCCAGTTTGTGTAGAATTGAAAAGGTACCTATTTATACCAGTGTGCATCTATGGGTACATTAATATACTGGTGTGGAAGAGGAAGGCACTTTCAAAAAAAATGTCTTTTGGTCCTTTCCATTTATTATATTTTTGTTCACATTGCAGACCAACATCAGAGCACACAAACTGCATTCTTCTAGGATAAAACTAAACCCAAAGATTTGCTCTAACAGCTAAAGTGAGTTCGGTCAATCAAATGAGAGATGAACTAATATGAAGTAAAAACTTCCGAAAGGGTATACAGTGAAGAGAGCAGGTAATCTGCCATTTTGCCCTACAAATCTGCAACTGATAGTCCCCACTATTTGCTGATGTAGACATAACCTATGAAATTCTAGGGTTCTCATTTGCCTATGTAATTTGTTTCTGTTCTTAGGACACACAAATGTAATTATAAATTGCTAAAATGTGAAACTGTATGAGAGCATACCATGAAACGTTCCCACACTAGAGCCTCAGTCGTGAATAGGGCACAAAATTCTTACAAGAATGTGTATATTTCTGAAGACGTGTAACAAACACAAGCACTCATTGAGCCTACAGATTGCTAAACTGCTTGATCCTAAAGGGTTCTTACAGTAGTTTAAGCTTGCCATCCCTTGATTCAGAAATGTGCACAGCAGAATGCAAAAAGTCTAAGAAATTTTTAATGTTCATGCTGGTGTGCTCCTTGGATCAAGCATTTCAAATTTTCTAAGGCACATAAGAACTGATTTTGGCAGGGGTAGATATGCAGGCTTCTTATCACCTCAGCAGTAACTCTTCTGTGAGTAAAAGTTTCTGTGACCATTTTCAGCTATTAGAAGGGCTTTGTTAGAAGATGAAGAAAGGAATAGCTGTTTTAACCTGGAAAACAGGACAAATTATATAGCAGCAAGCAGAGTGAAGAATCTAAGCCCAAAAAACCACCAGGTATACAGTTGGAAGGTCTCTCAGAGAGAAGTAGACTCTATTAATTCATATAGCAAAGTAGACTGTAGTTCAGTTAATTGACTTATAAAACTGACCATGATTCAGTGTGATGTCTTTGCCTTCTTGATATAAGGACTATAATGATACAAGAAGAATATTAAAGTCCATGAAGATTTTAACCACCTCTATATGCTTTTCTGCAAACATGAAACAAATTCAGGCTTTATTTCCTAAGACTGAAATACATTCAAGCAGGTCCTCTGTCACAGGTTGCTTTAAGGGAATATGAATTCACTCACGGTAACTAAGCCAGGATAAGGAGCAATTTTAATGATTTAATTCAAAGGTCCAGCTTTTTCAACTTTATTTGCAAAAGATGTCCTTAGGAATTGTTTTCCTCTTCTAATTAGCTCTGATATTTTAAGGACAGTCACAATATGAGTCAGAAGCTTTAAAAACCACCACTGATGCTGCAACTGTGGAAAATATCTTAGAAGCATCACAACTTTGTTAACACTTTTTATGATTAAAGTCAGAGCATTTGAATTTGAGAATATTCTTCCAAATCGCAGTGCATTGTTGTTAATATGATCATCATCTTGAGAACAGTTTCTACATTTGTGTTTCCAACCTAACTTAAGACAAGTTCAACTTAAGAATGGCAAAGATTCCTGAAAGATGGGGTTTTGGTGTTTGTAGTAGAGGGATAGGACAGAGGATATTCATTGGAAACAGAAGAGAGTCTAAATCTCTGAAGACATTGAAAAGAAGATTTTTATGATTGTTTAAGTTTCATTAATAGATTTATTTTTGTAAGAAAACTTCAGAAAGATACGTCATGAAGAGGAAAAGAAAGTAATGAAAAAGACTACTTTTTATGGTTAGGAAGATTTTTGAGAAAAAGTATAAAATCTTACTTGAAAGGATATACATTATTTGCATGGCAGTGCATCTCACAGGTCACCAAAATGGATACTTTCACATAATTTCATGAAAAAAAGTACTTGAATCATTATTTATTTGTTTTTAAGCAAGGAATTGGAAGAAGAGCTCAGATTGCCTGAAAAACCTATGCAATTGCAGTTTACAAAATTTTGATGACCCTCAGTTCTATACACTCCTTAGTAATATTCACAGCAAACTGAAAGAAATGACCATAGATGATGGTTGCGTGGTTACCCATAGGTGGTCCAGGAGCTATCATTGTGACAATCAAGATGACCTCCTACATGATATAGTCCTGAAGATTTTACTTTTCAACTAGTTTCTGAGAAAATTAGAAATTTTAGGGAGGAAAAAAATATCTTGATTTAAACTTTCCAAATAATTTGGTCATATGTCTTTCAGTACATCTCTGTCGACATCAGTAGGATTATTCTAGGAGTTCATATGGCTTGCTGAAGAACATGTCTTATTTAAGAATCCCTAGGAAAGATAGGCATGTCAGCAGATTCAAAGTAGTCTGCAATTAACATAAGGGATGCATTTATTATCAATGAACTAAGGATTAACCAAACACTGTAGCTTTAGTTGTTCTTCCTACATAAAGTGGCAAAAACTGAATGCTTATTTGGCTTCCAAATAAATGTACGCAAAGTTGTCTTTGAGCTAGGAAGGATTATGTGTGAAGATATACCATATGGCTGATAAGCTAACAGTGTTTATGTGCTTAATTTAAGATGTGGATAGGCAGTTAATCATTTGGATATGGAAATATTCATGTTTATAAAAAATGAAATTCACATCTGCAGTTTTTTAAGTTCTAATTATAATGGCTGTTTTCCTGAGTATGCAAAGGCATTTTTCATAGACAAATGAATGACTCTGATTCCATATTTCTGAATCAGAATGACTCATGTTTTATTACTATTTGAAGACGAAGGTCCCCTGTCAGTGATGCCTGAGTAACATACTGTCAATAACTTCCCTCGTGCATATGGGCAGCCTGAAAAAAACTGCTAGCTCTTGGGTGTCTACATTTGTGACAACCTGTGAAGGAATCACAGTATACTCTTGAGAACTGCATCAATGATTCTGCACATGGTATGCAATTTAACCTGCATACGAAGGACGTGGGCTATACTGTGACTCAGGTGTCCAGCTCACCATGAGGTCAAGCCAAATGGCTCGAAGTCACACAGGAAGGCAAGGAAGCACAGAGAGTGCCAGGGACTACCCACTGAATTGCCATACCAGGCAAAGGGTTTCGTTCTTCCACGTAACTCCTTTGGTTTGGGAAGGAACACAGCAACTGAGGCTAAGCCATTCCTCTTTCACTGTGAGAAGAGGCTGAGGATCTTTGCTGTGGTTGGATCCACTATGTTGTGTGTCTGAAATATGTATGAGAATTCCCTGGATCAAAATGTAGTGATGCAGACTACAGACTTCGGTTAAGGAAGAAGGAACCATGCTGGTATAATTCAGTTTATATGTGTGTATGTGTTTCTGGCAAGCTCAGGACCATAGGCAGAATTTTGAGACATATAAGGATGTAGTCTTCAGATGGCACTTCACTTATTTTTTGTGAACTCTAAAATCAATCTCCTGGGAGCACTTTCTGGTACAGCACAACATAATACTTTTATTTTGTGATTGACAGGAAGGAATTCTGCCTCCCTCTCCCTTACAGAAAAGACTGAAAAAGCCCAAATGGGATTTAGTGGACAAGTGTCAGTGCCATATAGCGTTTCATCTCCCTTCAGAGGTGAGAAGAACTAGTGCAACCTTCAATTTTTTTAGTGTAATAAATTTTGGAGAGTGAGAGTGAACTCTGCTATCTGACTGCACGACCTTGAAAGGATCCATTGATCTCTTTTACTTCTGTTTTGACTAGATGTAACTTTATTACCTTAAAGTTCTCTGAATATTTTGCAGGTTCTAAATATTGACAGAAGGATCCTGACATGCCTTGCCATACGGACTGCAGGGGATGGTTAGCGCCCTGAAAACACTTCCCTCACTGCTTGTACATTAATCCAGTAAAAGGGCAATATAAAAATCTAATAGTTCACAGAGTTATTGGCAAAGATCTGTTGGTCCTTCTAGCACTGCTTCTCATATTTGTACGTAAAATGCCTTCTTTAAATGCTTGAGCAATTCACTTTTGTCAGGAAACATTGTTTATTAGTGCTGTTATATTTAAAGTGTCAGCTAGGGAACTATCACTTCTGCTCCTTCTCATCCCTCTAGCAGCTCTTGGCTTCCTCCCCTTCCTCATCCCTCAGTCACAACAATATTAAGGGACTCCAACAGAGAAGTCTTTTCCTTTAAAGGAACGATTTAAATAGCATCAGGAGTTCGAACACCACAAAGAGGCCCTGAAATGAGGCGCTGAATCCAGCACACCAGTCTGGTTGCCAGTTCCAGGCTTCCAAAGCTGAGCAGGGTTCAGATTTCACTTAGAGATCTCTAGTTCAGATTTCCGGAGATCTTACACCTATGTATACTGGTGGGAGAACAGGCCCTCAGGATGCTGTCCCTAGAGACAGTAATTGCAGCAAATGCGACATAAATAGTTCCCTGCTTACTCACTTTTTTGAGGATGGTTAATATAGAAATTTCAAACTAAGACATATACCACTCCTAGGCTGAATTCTGCAGTCCTAGCTTCATAATTAACATACATTGTTCATTTTCTTCATTAAATAATTTTGGAGTCACAGCTGGCCAGAGGCTGGTGTTAAGCCAACTCATGCACTCCCAGTTAATAGCAGTTCATTTGACAGCTATGAATATCAGGGTCACTAAATTCAAGTACGTTTTCTGCAATGCAGTTGGTGAAGAAGGATGTTTAATTGCCTACAT
Organism: Cariama cristata; assembly: GCF_000690535.1. NCBI lineage: Eukaryota > Metazoa > Chordata > Aves > Cariamiformes > Cariamidae > Cariama > Cariama cristata. The sequence goes on along the minus strand of NW_009621394.1, from coordinate 16,168 downwards.
CTTGGTGGGGCAGTAACCCACAAACTGTTAGACTATGAGAAGTTAATGTGGTATGTCCGTGGTGGTAAAGAAACCACATGGTGTTTCTCTTACCTCTACAATGAAGCTTTCATTTCTGCTGTGAAGAGGTCAAAGAAAATGGCAAGAAATCAAATGTGCAGTGGATAGTAATCAAAATTAGTAGAAGAGTTGGAAAAATTATAGGTTACTTGCCACTGTTAATAGTGGGTTTTCAGCCTTTTGTTTTAATTCCAGACATCTGTGTAAGAAGAACCATTAATTAACCTCATTCAGTACCAACCCATGAACAGGTATATTATGCACTGTTTGTTGATAATAAACCAGGCTATGCTAAGAAAGGAACATGTTCCAGTAGCGTGTCAGGGGAAAAAAAAGAAGGGGTGGATGCTTCAAGCGTGGCATTCTTATCTGAGATGACCCTTTTCCTCTTGCACTGAACTGTTGCTGCCTTCTGTCAAAAGCATAAATACACTTTGGATATTTGGGCTATAGTCCAATTACTATATTGATCAAAGCACATTCTCTGGCTCACTGGCAGGATGTGGATAATCATTATTATGTTTAAAATGGTTTATTTCAATCTTGTAAAACTGTCCATGCTCTAACCAAATAATTTTGTATTTTTTCAGCTCTCAGAGGAGAAACAGTACAGGAACTCTGTATTTATGCTGAAACCAGCTGGCCCCAAATCTGGTGGGCGAAGGACCTATGGCAGCCATAGTCAGGTGCTGTAATTGTATCCAGCTTTTCTAATGTTTTGCTTCTGCCTGTAGATAGGGATGATCTTTAAAAAGCAACAGATTTCATGGCAGTGATAGGAAAACAAAGCATATATGTGTGCAATGACCCCTGACTAGACTGAAAGGGGGACAAGGTTCCCCATCTTGTGGTCTCCCATTTGCTGAACCACACAGAATCACCTAGTTCTTTTCATTTGGTTTCATTTCATATTTCTAAGTAATCAGAAAAATACTAAAGCATATGCATATCTAGATTTATGGAAGCCTTACACGTGCATATGAAATCTTAAAGGTTATATTACATTATTATTAAGCTGCCTAATATCTACTTATGAAATCCTAAGATTATATGATTATTATTTTTAATATTTTATGAATACTATCTTAAGATTGAATTTTTTTGGATAAAGTAGTACCTAATATGAACAAAATCTTTTAATTTTAAAATTAATTTATAGTAAAACTCAGCTATTTCACTTCATTTTAGTCCATCTTGCAGAAATTCTTATCTTTCTTGTAGTGTATATAGGCAGGAACTGAAAATAGGATAATTTATCTGCTTCTAACAGCACAGCCTAAAAAGACATTTTGGTTTCTGATTCCTGTTTTAATGCCTCACTGTCTACTATCGAACACAGGAAAGTTGTGATTTCGTAGGAAATTGTGTGTTTAAAAACTTCTGTGAATGTGATCTTTTTTTGCTATGTGTCTATTTGAATGCAGTTCATCTCCCCAGGATTTTTCACAGTTTCCTCTAGGTATCTGCAAAAGACAGACCAGTCCTGCCAGTATTCACTAGGAATGAACTGAGAGAGACTCAGCTACATGCAATTCAAATAAATAAGTAAATATCACTAAAAAGAAATCATGTTTAAGAGGGTGCAGCATGGGCATAGATCAGCAGCTGAAGTATCAGAGTGCATTGTGGCTGCTCTGACAAAACTAAGCTGTTTGGAGATGAGTAACTCCAGGATAGTCAATTAATTTTACTTTGGCAAGATAGACTCATTTTGAACATGATAAACTTTGTCTCCAAATCAGCCTTTTTCTTTATACAACACTAATCACTCTTTAAATTATCTGCGTAACTACAAATATCCTCCTTAAACAAAATGTGCCACATTCAAAAGCCTGAAGAAACATTTGTGGACATGTGGAAAAGAATGATATATTTCATATTTCTATTTGAAAAACAAATATGTAATTGTGACTTTAAAATGGCTTTTTAAATGTGCCAAGAATATAAGAAAAATAATTACTGAAACTGTGGGTATATTCAAGAATTCCTCCATGAGTGTTTGTTAGATGTTTCCATGTGTATGAACTTTAGCCTTAGCTACAGCTTTTGTGTTTAGTTTCTGAAAATATTTGGAAACTAATTCAGTTGACAGAAATATTTCCTAATCAACAGTTTAAAATGCTTGTAACTGTACTTGTTAAGCAGGAAGCAACATTAAAAAAATCTTTGGGAAAATCATAAGTATGCATCCTTGGTTGTGTTTTAAATCTACAAGATAAATGGAGAAAATTCCCACTGTCTGCACAATAACTACATTCAGGAGCAATAAAAGTTATTTCCAATACATTCATTTTAGGGTTAATTCTGAGCTCATTTACTATGGATTAGTACTTACTTGAATGAATTTTTATGTCTAAAAATGATGTACTTAGAGAATCGCATTGAGAGGTGTACCAAGGAAGGCATCAGCAATACTATAAGGAAGAAAATGAATTCCTGTCTAGACAGCCAGCAACAGCCAGCACCCCTTTTGTCTTCTGTTCCTGTAAGTTAATCCCTGAGCCACTTGAAGTTATTTGTTTCTGCTGTAAATGAACTGGCACATTTGAGTTATTGACTTAGCGCCAGTCAAAGCGATGCCTGTGGTTTGTAGTTTGCTGCAAAAGCATGTACCAGTGAAAATGGTACACCCATTTAGGAAAGAAAAGATGACGAATGAGATCCCTGTTGTGGGACCTGGTGAATGGGAGAGCTGCTGGACACTGTCTTGCTAAGTGCAAGACTAGAGCCGTGGGCTTTGAGGGAAAGTCAGGGGGAGTAACAGAACCTGGTATCCAGCACACACCCGTGTGGGTGTTCCACAGTGCTTTAGCCTCTACAGAGCTAACAGTCTTACATTTGTAAGTCTGCAGTCTTTCACCTGTAACATGACAGCCTACTTTTCATTTTGTATGCAACCTGCCACATACACAACCCCAGCCTGCTGCAGCAATTCCTTTTACCTTTTTATCCCCAAGGGCTGTTATCCTTGCAGGTTCACTTTGGAGGATTCAGGAAACATTGTCACATCTATAAAGTTTTGTAGGAAGCGATTGCCATCGAACTGTGGATTTTCCTTTTCCAGCCCTTGCTTCATGGTTTTCAATTTAACCTTACGCTAGGGAACAAATAAATCTTAATAGATAACTCCAGTGGATAACAGTCATACAGGTGGCTGATAAGCATTTGCTGATATTGTGGATGCAGGAAGCTAAAGAGCCAACTGATGTGTACAACATCTGTGCCTGATAAAAGTATGCTCTCATAAGCACTGTCACTGTAATGAAACAGTCCTGATGAAACCATACTCTTACTGCATAAAAAATTATTCGGAGGAACACCTTCTGCAATTGCGAGTGTGCAGAGACAGGGACGATGAGCTGGGAAGATTCTCACCAGCTCTTTTGCTGGCCCGTGACTTGGAGAGTTTTCCCTTCTTACCCTTTCCCTTCCCCTCTCCCTTTCCCTTTCTCTTGGGTTGTTATGCTACAATGTTTTTTGCTGAATACACTCATGACCTAGTCCAGGAATAACTCCTTGTCCTTGCTTAATAAGCATTTTTGAAGACACCCGTTTCATCTTAGTTGATTCTAAAGACTGTATGTTAATACAGTAAACTAAAAAAATTGCCACATAAAAGGAAATGGGTAAATATATTCTTTCAAATACTATTCAGCAACATTACTGTGACAAAACAGAACAATTCAGGCACCTATCAATATTTAATCAAATATCAGCATTCTATATTAGGTTTTGGTTTTTTTCAGGTACTCCATATCAAGTGGGTTGGCACAGCTGGATTTTCTCACAGCTTTTTTCTTAGATTGAACAATTAATTGTCATTTAACAGGACATATAATTTGTAAATATATCTCATTATATTACTGAACAATATAAAGGTTAAATGAAATCTATTTAAAAGATTTTATTTACATCCCAGTGCACTAAATTGCAAGACTTTTTTTACGATTTTTTTGTTGTCCTAAATTTGATCTACTGTGATTACTTTTTTTGTCCTCTGTCCTACACTGAAAGAACTATTACCCCTTGTTACTAGGCAGCTGCCATTTTACTGCACAAAATTTATGGTCCCTCTTAACATACGGAAAAATCTACCTCACAAGAATTTGTTATGTCATTATTTTTCAAAAATAATTTCAAGGTCTTTGTGTACAATGGCAGCCAAATCATGTGCTAATGTAAATCAGGGGAAAATATGGCATTCTGGTTTTTTTTTAAATATTACTCAGAAAATGCTAATAAAAGCAGTATGGGAGAAATCACTGACTCCCTGGTTACTTAGAAAAAACACAGAACTCTAATGCACACAATATAATGAATCAACCCCCTAAGCACTCCCGTATATGATTAATTTTAAGCAAGAGGTCCAAAAGATCGCTCACCAGTTAGATTAGTGTGATAGTTGCATTAACCTAATAATTAGGGAAAACCAGCGAGAGGCAAGGAGTTCTGTGAGCTAAATGCTCTACAAGCACAACTTACAGACTCAGAGGGCTTTGAAGCAAGACAGAGAAGGTGAAGAAATGTGGAATGATACAGGGAATGGAAACCATGAGATAAAGCTGATTTCAGGATACCAGTAGCTGGACTCCAATAATTTTTTGGAGGATGTCAAAGCAAAAAGGAGTTTTAAATGCAACCTAAAGTAGGATCACAGTATCTCTTTGGTGATATTTATAGTGAATTTTCATCCCCAAAAGAGGCAAAATTGCTTGAAAAATGTATCCAGTTAGAAATGGAGGATGATTATATGAACCTAATTCCAGTTAGACTTAACGTTCTAGACATGAGTGGGAGACCCTACGTGGGTAGAAAGTAGACTGAAAAGATTTTTGAAGGGGAACTTACGTGGTTGTATTGGCTGTAGGTGGCAAGGTGTTGATAGTGAGGGTGGTGAAGGGGTGGCCTCTGGGAAGAGGTTAGGGTCTGCCCTGTGCCAGAGAAAAACTGTCTGTGCAAC
>NW_009621394.1:0-11136 GCF_000690535.1 Cariama cristata | reverse complement strand
GTTGCCAGAGAAAAACGTGCTGTGCAACTGCCCCCCCCCCCCCAGGCCACAGCTGAGCCCATCAGTCAAGTCAGTAGCACCTCTGTGAAAACAGATCTAAGAAAACTCAGAAAACACTGTACAGACAGCAGAGGAGGGAAAAAGGAAAAAAAAAATAAAAAATGAGGGAATCAACAGTGCCAGTACCAAGGTCAGAGAGGAAAGGAGAGGAGGTGCTCCAGGTGCTGGCGCAGAGACTGCCCTGCAACCACATGGGAAAGCCCGTGCTGGAGCAGGTTTATCCTGAAGGACTGCAGCCCATGGGAAGGACACACGCTGGAGCAGGGGAAAAGTGTGAGAAGGAGAGGAACTGTTATGGTCTACCATAACCCCCCCATTCCCCATCCCCTTTATACTGTGTGGGGTGGGGGGGAGGTGGGAGGTAGAGGAGTTGGAAGTGAAGGGATAAAGCTGAGCCTGGGAAAGGAGGGATGGGGAAAGGTATTGTTTTAATGTTTGTCTCTGTTTCTTACCATCCAGATCTATTTTAATTGACAATAAATACATTAATTTTCCCCAAGTTGAGGGTTTTTTCCCCATGATGGCAACAGGTAAGCAATCTCCCTGTCTTTATCTCAACCCACAAGCTTTCTCATCACATTTTTTCCCCCAGTCCTATTGAGGAGGGAGAGTGACAGAACTACTGGGTGGTAATTTGGCCCTTAGACAAGGCTAAGCCAACCCAGTTGTTTATGAGGTGGACAAGATGAGTTATTAGAAAGACAGTCAGAGAAGAAAAAAGGTCATTCTGACTCAGAAAAATGTTTTTATTGCAGTGTTCTGAATGGCTATCACAAGGACAACTGCTTATGTGGACCCCAATGGAAGACGTTGCCATAGTCAAAAGTAAAACGGTATGAGCTTGGTAAAATTTATAATTATGTAGGCAGTTAGAAAATGCTCTATCTTAGATACATTAAATGGGGAAAGAATGGACGTGGCAAGTTAGAAAGATCAAAGTTAAAGATGACTCTGGTTGTAGATTTGATGACGCTGTCCACAGTGTTACAGAAGGGAGTTGAGGGTTTCAGCACAGAAGGCTAAGATCTGCTTTTTAGTCTTATTGAGTCTTATCTGATGACCAGTTGTGCATGATGGATTTCAAAGAAACAATGAGAGATTTTGGACAGAAGCAGTAGTTACATAAATTTGTCTTCTCTGAAAAACCTGAGGTTGAATACATATTTGTGCAGAGGGTTACTCTTGCAAAAATTTGCAGGATCACATTCTAAATGCATTAGTTTACTTTTGAGCTGGAGAAATAAGTTTGAGTTCAAATAGTTAACCTCTTATATTCGTCTCTTAGCAGCTCAGTATTGATATTATCAAAGTTTGCTTTCAAAGTTGTAGGTTTCTGTTACTAAGTCAGATATCTGACTTTTCATTATGGTTTTTTTCCGTCACTTTAATTTCTGATCAGACTTTAACAAAGAATGGCATACATCTTTCCAACAGAGTCACTTTATCTTTATTATTGCTATCTGCATTACAAATGAATTCATTAGCATTCTCATCCTAAAATCCAAGTTCATTATCTGATAAGGCAAAAATTTCTTCAGATACATCTTGAGGTATTTGATTTGCCTTATTTATATTCTCAGTAGGCAACTTTCTCTCACTTGCTAGAGATGAGTATAAGTAAATTGTGATTCTGCTCATCACTTTGTCCTGATTGAGATTTTTTTCTGCCTTTTGTAACATGGAATCCTTATTTGTTTTCTTCCCCTTTGTTTAACTGGTTTGTGACTCCTGAGGTACAGTATACATTCCATTCTTGACTATGAAGAACAGGTTCTAAGTTTTTAAACATGTAGTTTATATTCAGCAATATATTAAATTGAAAACCACATCTGGGTAATAATTACAATGAACAAAAAGTTAACTCATTTAAATATATATTTGCTGGGTTGTGTTTAGTACTGAATTCATGATGGCCATATTATTAAATCTGTACAGACAGCTTATTTGCAGGAGAGGGGCAGAATTTTTGCATTTAGTCTTAGCTTTGTAGTTTTTCCCTGTTAATCTAAAACTTCTGATCCCATCTCCTATTCAGTTTAGTCTCCCTCAATTCTGGTACATGTTGAACCTTGTGCCAGATCTTCATTAATATCCCAATATATGTCCCCAAAGAGGAAAACAGACTATTCTTAGAATATGGAGACTTTAGCTGACTAAAATGTCTCAATAAACATCTCTATTTTCTGTATCGCTCCATGGTATTTTCTCAGGACTCTACAGTCCTTTCTTCAGAGTTAGTAAAAAACTGCAGGTTATTGCAGTCAGTGGTAGAAGTGTCCTAAAGGAACACTTCATTGCCGCGCAGCCAGGCCAATAAAATACTAGAAAGCATCAAGTTAAAGGAGTGAGTTAGACACAATTGCTTTCCACCTTATTTCTCCATTTTACTTACAGACACCCATGTCTTTATTCAGTTATTCCTATGAAAGTGTACGGTGGAAGGTCCAGGGCTTCGCCTAGAGTTACTCCAGCTGCAAACATGTTCAGTTTCTGGGACGAGCCTAGAAGTGACCGAAATGAAAAAGAGTAATGTCTATAACGTAGATGTCAGATCCTCGGTGCCAATGGCAAGTCCTGTTTCCAGTCTTGTCCACGTGCTGCAGTTTTTCTTCCATGTAGAATGGATTCAGGTGGATATTTAAGTCCGAGATGTCTGTCCCTTTTTCCCAGGGAAGTCAGCACACAGGATACGATTCCCTCTGTTTCTATTAGCTCTCGCTTTCTTACCTTCAGTTCCTTCTGTTGCTGCTTGGCATAATTCACCTCTCCTTGTTGATAGATGCATCTGTGAAACTGCAGACATAGACAAAGTTGATTTTCTCCAAGAAACATAGCAGGTGCTTCGTTGTTGTTCAGCTCTCCATTCATAGACCTCTGCTTTCATTAAATCCCCAGGACAGCTTGAAATCCATCACGTCTGGGTCTGCCCCTGGAAGATCAGGGCAACACTCACTCTGATCATTCTACATTTGCTCATTTTCCTGCATGTGATTTGCCTTCTTATCCAAGGTTACAGTGATCTTCTAATGATAACAGATTTCCTTGTAGGATGTATATCTCAGCTCCCCCTCTTCCTAATCCTTCTCCAAGAAACAGGTGATCCCACCCCTCAAAAATCTCAAATCAAACCAAAACATTTATTTACATATTTAATTCAAAATATGCCTTTATTTTCAGATAGCCTTATACCTATCTCTCTTTTAGGACTTTGAACAGAATTGAGGCTTTTTGAGTTATTGATCCATTCTAATTCCCATAAAGCCTTTGTCTTTTCTGCCTGTACAATATGCAGCAACAAGACCTTCCATTCTACCTCTCTCAAATGCACAAACAACTTCAGAGCTTACCCATGCTGAAGTCCCACCAGTCTTCTGAGTGCTACTCAACATGGAGTAATAGCAAGCATGCCTGTAAATGAAAAGGTGTTTCTTGTAACAGAAGACACGTCACAATAAAATATCTATCTCTCTTGAACGCAGAATACTTCAAATTAAACTGTAATATTCAGTTTTCTTTTCTTTAAGACTTGCTGAATTATTAATTAATGATGTGTCCAAGGAATGTAGGTTTTTCTTATTTGTAAGACAGACACAATCTGTTTTGCAGCTTACTGACTATATAAAAAAGAATTAAGATTTAGGACTATTCATGGACTTGTTTCTTGTAATGTATTATTCATGTCACATCATCGATAACTTATTTATACTGTGTTCCTTAGAAGAAAATACTGAATAGAAGCCATTAATAAACTCATTTAAATCTTTACTTTGATCTCCTGTGGCAGAGCAGCATGTACAAAATTTCTCATTGTGTTCTTCAGGCTTACAGGATAGACAGATAAAAAAAAATAAAGAAGAGAACAGAAATTAATGGACGGGTTACAACTTTACGCAGTGGAAGGGAACACAGTTCTTTCTTGTAACCCATTTTGTCTTATATAACTGAGGTCACTACGAAGATGTAGTTTTAGGTGTATAATGAAAATCTTCTAAGTCACCTGGTACTGGAGGTTTCTGCCCTCTATATGAGTAAGGGTCTTTTCACTTCATCCTAGAATGGTGAGAAATGACCCTTTGCCTCCATCCTCTCTGGGCACAAATTGTTATGAAGTCTCCTGCATCCTCTGTCCATTCAGTGGTCTGCTGCCCTCAGGTGTCTTAGCAGTTTCTGACTCTGAGACGGTAGCTTCTCCAGCACTGCTTCCCTGCCTTTGCTCTTGTCATGTTCTGGGACGCAAACCCTATTGTGCTTCGGTGGACTGATGTGGACTCCCTCAAAATCTGTGCTGTCTCACATCTTTCTATCCATACACCTGCTTCCAGTGCTAAGTTTGCTAAAACATCCTTTTCCACATCACTAACCTAGTCCTTTTTTTTCCATCTAAATATTAGTTTAAGAATACAATAAATAGGCTTGTCTTAAATGCCCAATATCAAATATCTGGAAGACATATTCAGATCCAGTCAAAACAGTTGATTTATTTTCACATTTTCTTCTCCTGGAAATTACTTCTTTTCTTGCTCTCTCCTCGCATCTCCCCCTTCCTGCAGCCAGATTCATGGACCTTGATTAGTCCAAAAGTTAAACTCCTCTTTGGCATAAAAATCCAGTGCTTCTCTGACAATTTTATCTGAATAAATAAATAAATGAAATACTTCTTTTCCTGGTCTGATAAGAGTCATTAGACAAATAAACACTGTGCTGTGCTACAAGCACAGCTTGTAGCAGGGGAAGGAAGAACAGTTCAAAAATATTCCTCAGCTGGTGATGGAGAAATCAAACTGAAGAAATGGTTGATGGTATCATACCCTGGGCCAATGAGAACTGAAGTAGATTTTAATCGCTCCTGAGGCATTTTTTCATGGACTGTTGAGGCTCAATAACAGATACAGTTCTCAAAGATATCTTTTATGATCTGTTCCCTTTAGAAGAGCAGTCTTGTCTAGTCTGGCCAAGAGAAAAGGAGTTTGTTGAACATGAACTGTAATACAGAAAATAAATGTTCAAGAAAATATGTGATCTTGCTGCCATTGTTATAACCACATATTTCAGCAGACTGTGACTCTCCTGGAATTACAAACCAGAATTGCAGCCAGCTACGTTATAGCAGGTATATTAACTTCACTGGGTCTAAACAGACTTTTACCAGTAAGAATTTGCTTCTAAGTGCACAAAAAATTAGTAACTACTGGACTGAAAGAGCTGTTGAAAATGTGACATTCACAAGATAAATACAAAGGCAACACAATCTATAGGAACTGTGAATAGTAAAATAGAAGTCATCAAAAGAAAACAGGCAACTGAGGCAACTTCAATAAAGATCTGCGTGATTATTATTTAGTGAAGGCATGTCTTTTAATAGTTTCTTATAAAAAAATAGAAAATCACCTCTCATTTTGTCATCAGCTTTTTCCAAGAGGTAAATTTAGACAGGTTCACAAATTATTGTAAATCAAAGAGCTAATACATTTATTCTCTAAAGACTATTTATATAATAAATATTTCTTATAACCGGGGAAAACAGTTGCCTTTAGTGACTACATATAATTATTTCCTGCTTGAGTAGTTGATTAACATAAATCTTCCTTCAAATAGCTAGAAATTAGGCTATAAAGCAATTAGTAATCAGGTCTATCGTAACATTGTTGTCCCACTCGGTGAAAAGACAGTAATGGTTATTCCATTTCTTACAATTATTCTGAAGATGTGCCTTTTTGCAGAAGGATAAATATTTTGATGAGGAAGAAGAGAAGAACTATTCTGGCATCAGGCAGAATTGCATAAATGTGACTAAGATGTTTTCAATGGAAAAAATGAAAATGGAAAACCTCACATCCTTCTGCAATTCCTACTGGATTCAGTTGAAGCTCTGTGTCTGAACATGAAGACTAGTATACACTTGTCCCCTGGGACACCAAAAAAAGGTTCAACAGTGAAAAATTCAGCATTAAGTTCATCAGTTTCTCACAATACTGGAAAAAACATAGACATTTAAATTTTTTATTCATAATAGAAGAGAAATTAATTAAGTAAGTATCTACTTAATTGTTAGAGAAATGCCCAGTCACATAAATACATGCAAAAGATTAGTTATTAAATTTTGCCAAAGCATTAGCAATTAAATGAAGGAACAATGAAATGGTTGTTAAAATAATTCTGGTTTCAATAGCACAAGTGTAAATCCTATTACGGTGTTAAAATTATTGCTTCTATTACTACCTTTTAAAAAAACCTCTTTTTAATATTAACTGGGTACATTTCCATATCCATCAGCAAAGTTCATCTTGAAAAATGATACAAATGCAAATATGTCAATACATACAGAAATTGCGCATCTATGTTTCTTGGACCTGCATGGATCTGTAACCATAAAAGAGCAGGGACCTGCACTTCACACTTTCGATTGCCTGTGTTCTGAAATCAGACAATATGCCTTATAAAATTGTAGGACAGTGAGCTAAGATCGCAAGGAGCCTGTTACATCTTTAAACCATATAGCTAAAACAACATTACTACTTCATAGTAGTTATTACTTCACTTCTTGGCATCAATAAAATTTGAAATACTCATTAGGAGCTGTTCATTGAGTCAGGCTTGTCTTTTATTTATGAAGTGTTTGCAAACAAATAACTTTGTTACAAATGATGTTTATTGTCATCAATCTTCCATTAACGGTAATTACAGACATACTGTGTATTATCCTATAGATTGTTAACAATCTCAGGAAGGTGAACACTTCTTTTACTAGTCGACACTTGAAATCTGCTAATGGAACTCTGACAGATGACTCGCCACAGGTATGGTTTCTGTGCCCCGACTAGATAGAAAATTAGGATCAGTGCCTGATGGTCAATATTTCAAGAACAAGATGCAGGAAGTGTTACTATTTAAGTAACTACAGAGAAAACTAAGCTTTGCGAACTGCATCATTCAGCAGTATTTCTGGCCTTCATTTGCACAAGCAGTACTATAGCTGCTTATATGAGATGTGATGTGGTCAAAAGGTTTTTTTCAAGCCTGTGGAAAAGCAAGACAGACAGTCCACTGACATTTGCACTATCATGATGAAGTGACTTGTTTTTTCTGGGCAGTAGAGGCTCTGCAAATGGAAGACAAGGACATCTTAAAAAAACCTGAGTAGCTCTGGGCTCATTTACACTCTTACGCATCAACCTGAGAGCACACAATGAATTTTAAATCACGTTGGTAGTGAGCCCAGGTTCAACCTTCATTAACATTGGCTACATTCAGTGAGCGTACTGGAAGATTCTGAGACAGACCCCTCATCCTTGTCTCAGTTCACAAAACACCAGTTCCTTTCACTCTTCTCCATGTTTTGATTTCCACAAAAAGGGATATGGTTAATGGAAAAAAAAATCCATCCTATTGAGTGATTCAATCCTCTTACCAAATTCTTCAGTTAACGACCCAGAAGATCAAAAAAAAAAATAACAGGCCAAAAAAAAATCTAGTTTGAATACTAAGCTGTATGAACTAGGCATCTTGCAAAAGTTATCTTTGTTACAAACGCAGATATCCCTCAAATTAACAAATCTAGTTTCTCTTCTCTTAGCTGTGTTTATAAAGAGATTATTAAAAAAAAAAAAAAAAAGCAGCAACCTTTCTAAAACATTTGTAATAGCCTAAGAGAAGAAACAGATTTAGCTGAAATGATTAATTGTTTACAGTTTTATCAGTTGGTGAAGATAATCTAGGTTGCTTTAGTTCAATTTACAACAACCTTAAATTGCTTATTATATCTCACCTTTTTACATTACAAAAAAAGCTATGACGAGGACATAAGAAATGTGCTGCTGGGGAGATCAGCAATCTGTTTAGCCTCATGTTCTGCCTCAACAGTGGCACACCAGTTAGGGAAAATACTTAGGTCTTGCCAGTATTTTTGGTTCACCCCTCTTCCACAATTACTAGATTAGAGATGTTAGTGGGTAAATACCAGCTTATTCTTTTTTTTTATTACTTATGGAGCTGTGACCATGATTTTGACTTTTTCAGGTTGCTGCTACTGTATCTGCTTCCACAACTGCCTTGTAACAGCAAGTCCCAGAAATTTATTACTTGATCCATAAAGAAATCCTTTTACCAGCTTTAATAATAACTCTTTGTGGTGAGTTGACCCTGGCTGGAGGCCAGGTGCCCACCAAGCTGCTCTATCACTGCCCTCCTCAACTGGACAGGGGAGAGAAAATACAGTGAAAAGCTTGTGAGTCAAGATAAGGACAGGGAGAGATCACGCACCAACTACCGTCATGAGCAAAATAGACTCAACTTTGGGAAATTAGTTTATTACCAATCAAATCAGAGCAGGATAATGAGAAATAAAACCAAATCTTAAAAACACCTTCTGCCCGCCCCTCCTTTCTTCCTGGGCTTTACTTAACTCCTGATTTTCTCTGCATCATCTCCCTGAGTGGTGCAGGGCAATGGGGAATGGGAGTTGAGGTCAGTTCCTCACACGTTGTCTCTGCCGGAATAGAGTGACCAAGATGGTGTTACACAGGATGGTGAAGAACCTACTACCACTTGTATAGGTGGCAAGGGCAGCCTGACATTGCTGGTAGCCAAACACAATAGGAAGATACATGGATCTATTGCAGCTTACTCTGAGGGCTATTCAGACCTTCCCTTCAGTTTCTAGAAGCACAACTTTGCTAAGTACGTGGGATTTAATATTTCCCTTTCAAACTTGTGCTTCAACAACAATCTGTCATAGAGAGCACTTGGATAGGCTAAATGTGGACTAGGTGGTACAGTAGAATATGAGATATGGATTTCCATGAATGTTAAACTTAAGCAGTAGTTCGCATCAAGAACACGGTATTGCTTAAATTACAAATGGTGGGGATAGCAGTAGTTATCTCTTGTATAGTATATTGGTAAAACTCAACATACTTCATAAAACACTTCAACTTTATTCTACCAATAATGTTTCTCACTAGCTAGTTTTGTCAACTCTATATAATTTTTGCAACAAGAGTACAAACACTGTTCAGCAAAAATATTTTCAATGTGTAGAACTTGCAAACGGAGGATTCAGACCTATACGATATTTAAGGAAGTGGATATAGAAAAGGGTTAAATAGAGGATTATTAATATCACTTTGAATTCTTAGGTACCTTTTTTACAACTTTAGCAGTTCTCCAGCTGAACACACTCAGCATGCAAAGGATAGCTATTTTAAATTTTGAAGGCTAATTCGGAGCAAACTAATGATTGATGAAGTATATACTATGAATGTGGTTTGAACGAGTAAAGCAGCTTGTGGCAAATATGCTTTATAGGATTTCTAGGAAATTTTGTGAAAGGAGACCCCAGTAAATGTTTTATTGCAGAAGTTCATAAATTCCTCCAATTGCAGCTTAGAGTACCAAAACCCCAAATTTTATGACAGAGAAGGAAGATCTTGCTCAAGTGTTTAAAATCTCTTCTCACTGGCTAATCAAGCCTTACTGCATTTTAAAAAGACAGATCTAACATAGTAAGTTGCTGACTCTTCTTTCAGTTTTTGTAAATTTAGCCCTGGGAATCTAACCCAAATCTAACTGGCATACTGTTGGAGACCACTATTTATCCATTACAGAAAACAATAAAAATCTGAGCACAGAATTAGTGCTTCCTTGTGAAACTGCAGGATTTGTATGAAATGTAGATTATATTCAGGAATAACCTGAAAATCCTAAATGGCAAAAATAACGGTACACTATACAGTATTTCTGTTGTTCAGATTTGAATATAAGGACCTTACTTCTCAGATATAGGAACCTTATTTCTCTACAGTTTTCAAGCATAGTGTGACCTGCACGGGTGGATCTTTTCAAAGTACTGCTGAGCAAGCATTGGTATCAAAAGTCTCTCGCAAATTGCCTGCCTCTCCACTCAAGGTCATGCTCTGTTAAGACTTTGATGCTAAAACAAGCTCCTCAGAAGTTTTGTAGAACTTTGAAAATGCTGCCTGTCTTCCCTCTGAACTGTAACTGCACTTAGCCAGGCTACTGCAACACCACTCTGTCTCCTGACTGATTCCTTACAGAGCATTTTGTATTACATAGTATGGTATGGATCCATCGGAAGCACTATTATTAAGCCAGGACTTGTTAAGATTGCACAGTGGTCTCTTCAACATAATGGATTTTAAGAGAACTAGAATGTGACATGGCCTCATATGGTCTCAGGATTCTGCTAATTTTATTCAACAACAAGTGATGTTTTATTACCAATACTTATTTTGCATTGTAACACATCAGTATTGGACCAATTTACAATTCCCGTAAAAAAAGTGTTTACAATAAATTCACAACTTTCTTCAAAACATCCCTGGTTTTGCCTAAGTTGTCTAATTTTTACCTGACAATAAGAATGTTTGCAAGCCATAACTATTTGGGTTTTTTTTATTTTCAAATTACTGACTTGTGTCAGACTTTCCAGCATAGGGAATAAAAGATACTCAGTGCTCTCTCTTCTTGGTCATGTAGGACTGATTAGCGTGTTCTGATAAGAAATCTGTATCACCAACTTGTGCAATTCTTCTGAAATTCTGAGCCTACTACTTGGTCAAGATTTGTTATAAGAACAGAAGACAGTGGCTGAACTGTCATAAGAAACACTTTTTCACTTTCTTATGAATGTAGTCCACAAGGCAGGTTGCAGTTCATGTTGGAAAGATAGAATTGGAAGAGTTACTTAACTGCTATCTTTTTTATTGTTTTGTGGAAATCCATGGAGATCTTCTGTCCCTGAATCCACACAGGCAGCAGTTTCTGTAAGTTGTTCTTGATAAGTTCTAAAATAGTTTCTTCCTTTAGATGGGTGTTTGTGCTGCTGGTTATGTTAGGTTATGTTATGTTACATTATGTTATGTTATGTTACTTATTTCATTTGGTTTTATTTGCTTTTACTTTTTAAGCCTTGCCTTGCTGAACTGAACTATTAAAAAGAAAACTTTTAAAAGTATGGAGCTAAGGCTAAGCTGCTCTCATACATTCTCTGCTAGGAAACAATCTGCTACATTGAAGCTTGAAATAGGTTACATTAGGTGCCATGTTATTGCCTACTTT